>NC_051446.1:14658106-14750923 GCF_001649575.2 Kryptolebias marmoratus | reverse complement strand
CTTGTGTTTATTCTGAGATCGTCATTTGTCACCGGTGTAGGGCCTTTGTTTCTTCCTGCGACAGCCAGCTCCAAATCATACACAGACAGATGAAGAGACCAGTTACTCAAATAGAGATGGGGTTGGGAGGTGTGTATGTGTGTATGTGTGTGTGGTAGTGGTGGTGGTGGTTGGGGGGCGGGGGGGGGACCAAGGCCAGCATCCCACTTTTGATGTCTCTCCCCTGGGCCTCATCCGCTCTGTCACCCACCCCCCCATGAATGGTGCTGACAGATGGAACTTCTAGACACTAACCCATTGGGGACAGTGACACAGAAGTATGAAACAGAAAAATGGGATGTGGATGAAAGATGAATGGCTAAATAAATGTAGGCTGATGTATCAAACAGTGGGAAGTCTCTGCAAAAGACTCTCACCATTTCAGGCTCTCATATTGGGAGCGTCGTAAACCTAAGTGAGCGCTTTGCTAATTGATAACACATTTTCACTTAGAGAAGTGACAATCAGCAGGAAGGTTACTGAACTTAGAGGTTCCCTTTCTTGTATATCCAGTCGCTTCAGTAGTAAACAGGGTACAGTAGTTACTACATGCTGCTGCACTGACAGTTGAGGTTTTTACAGGTAACCACTAGAGGCTGACAAACTGCTGTTATCAGCCACAGACTGCTCCAGCCACTATGCTGCAGAGTCACCCAAATTATAAGCAAACAATGCCACGCTTCACCTACAGTATGTCCATTTTCAGAATTCAAACTGAGCTTTATAATGTTAGACACATTTTATCTTCTCGCTCAGATGTTGTGCTTGACTACTTTTGTGATTCTTAAACTTATGGCATATACGTTAAAGTGTTATTTTGCATCTATATATACATTGCAACCCTATAATCCTAAAAGCCTGCATCAGGAACATCTTACGTAATTTTACTACTAGGAAGAACACATTGAGTCTTTTCTTTGAAGGCTAACAAACGGATGATGTAAGGGATATGTATATAAATGTTCTTTATAAGATGGAACCCTCATTGTTCTGTTTTTGCCTTACATTCACGTCTTTGCTGCCAAACTATTTTTGGATAGTTGCTGGTGAGTTTATCTGTTGCCTAATTTGGACTTTGAGGAGGTGGATGCAGTGAAGGCTAGAGTAACAGTGCCAACTATGTCCATTAGCGTGAATGTCAGAGAAGAAGTACTCAACCATTTGTAGTAAATTGATAACACTTGTGATGAATGTGTGTGTGTGTGTGTGAATGGTTGATGTAAAAGCATTTTGGGTTAGAATTTGAATTATTTTGTCACAGCTCAGGTGGGCTTGTTTTAATTACAATTAAACAGCCCACTCACTGAATAGTGATCACTAATCACTGACTGGTGTTGGAGGGGTTTACCTCACCATTACACTTATTCAGGTCAGTCAACTCTCTTCATCAGTCCGGTTGTCCTTTTCATGTGCCTTGATGTATTTTTACTGATTTTGTTGCTGGATCATTCAATTTGATCTGATGCTCCAGAATTTACCTCAAAGGACATTTTGCACACTTTTGTTCTTAAAATAAAGAACACAGCCTTAATATTTCTTACGTTGTTTCGTCATAACCTTATTTTCTAGTAGTAAGGCAAGTGTAGATAAAATTTAGCCTTCATTTCTTTTCCTCACATTTGCTGTTCATGTTAAGTGTACACGTGAGGTTTTAAAGGTTAAAAGGAGGTGAGATCTTTGCAATGCTGTCGGTACTACAGCGGGACGACTTTGAAAGATGCATTTCAGAGTAAGGGCAGGATTGGGTCGTTACTGACATCAGAAGGCCTGGCAGCTGTTTTCATGTTCAGGGCCAAGGGCCAAGTCAAGTTTAGCTCTCCTAGCCTTTGAGGCACAAAGATCGCTTAGCCCTCTTCTATTATGTACCGTATTTGTCTGGCCTTTCTGATTGCTGCTCCAAGCCCCGCGGCATGTCGGGCACTTATAGTTATCGTTGGAGTTTCATTCCACATAGTGCATGCAATAGGCACATATAGGTGTGGATTTGTGTGTGTGTTTATGTGTCACATCCACTGTGACAAGACCATAAGTCAAGTGGTCTGTACATTTGACTCATGCAGTTTCTTATTACCCAGTAAAACACAAGTCAGTTGTTTTATTGTGTCAAATGTAATCTCAAATGTACTAAGGTTCCTAGTTGGTCTATCCTTTCTGATTTCATCCTTAGCATTTTTTCTTATTTTTCCTTTTTTATGCTTATGTTCAGCTAAATCTTTGTTTAGTAAGTCATGAAACAAAAAGCTTTCTGTGTTAATGGGAACCCCCCCAAAAAATGTTCAGATACTGTAACCGCACTCTGGGAACTTTATTAAATTTTCTTTTACTTTGTGAGTTCATATTGTTGCATATGCAGAGCAACTAACAAAAACATACACACTAGTAAAGAGGTAGGCCACATCCAAATGTCCACACTCCTGGACACTGTGGTACAACAAAATGGAAGATCAAATATGCTTATAACTTAACTCTGTCAACTCTACCATCAACATAAAATAATCCTAGTTTAAAACTGCCATTAAAGACAGCAGATGATACACATTCCTTTATGCAATTCTAGTCCTTTAATTTATTCATTGGTCGTCATGCCTATACATATTGTTGAAAAACCCAGTGAAAAAGAATAAACAGAGATCGACACTACATTATTTTAACATTTATGCATGCATCCTGCTCATAGTAACTATTTAGTTTCTGGTAATGATGCAAGTGCATCAAGGCTTGGGTCTCCCCTGTACCTCTTCCTCTCTGCAGCTCTTTCTTTCCTTGCTTCAACACCCCACCTCTGAAACTCCCCCTCCTCCTCCTCCTCCTCCTCCTGAACTGACATGGCATCCATTGGGCCAGGGACCAGGCTGGGATTCTGAGGTGGCGCCCAGACTCGGATTATTTACAAGAGCTGTAGCTCTGCAGAGACTGTGGTATTTCTTCTTTCAAAAGATTGGAAGGGATGTAATGAGCAACACAGAAAATATTAGGCTCAATACTTTTTTTTTGCCCTTTGTTGAATGCCTTTGAGTCATTTGTGCACTACCACAGTCATGAAATGCAGTCATTTGGTATTTATTGAAATACAGTATTGTAACTACAGAGTTTATGTTTTGGCATCAAGCTTGGCATGGTAAACACTTTCTAGGTTAATTTGGATTAAGATGCATTCTTTTGTTGCAAAGCAAAACATTATCCAGGTTCTGTGACAGCTATTGGCCCCTGGATGGCTAGCGTGTTATGAAAGTCGGGTGCACATAGGGAAAATTTCATGGATGTTATCTGGCATTGATGCCATGTTCCACATGCTCAGAATAGCTGGCCCGTCACGGATGTCTCAGTACACACAAACACTATAAAGTAGGGGCCAGCAGTTGGAAAAAAAATGTTTTGCAGAGGGGATGGGTTGGGGGTAAACTAGGAGGGAGATGGCTGTTGAGGAGTGCAACTAACTGTAGGGTGGGGGTTGTTTCTGGGGAGCGTGTGTCAGTGTTGAGTCAGCAAGGGTCAGGTTTGCTGTCTTGGGTATCAGCATCCGGACATCAACGCCAAAACGAGCACAAACTGCAGAAACGATTAGGGGAAGGGAAGAGTGGAACACAGGGAGAGGTCTCCGCTGTGACTCCTGCTTTTTCACGGTTACTGGAGCCCCTTGAGGAGATGAAGGCATGCCAAAAACAGAAGAGGAGAGAGGTCAGGGGGAGGAGGGGGTCAGAGAAGAAAAGTGTGGTGTCAGTTGGAGAATGGAGACATAAGAGCCCAGTTTCTTAGTTGTGCTAGCCTGTGTGGAGCTTCGAAGGCCTAAAGTCCAGTCTGGCTGCCTTCTACCCAGCATCAGTTGAGACCAGAATACAAGGAATGAGCCCGTCACTGACTCCCTGGTAAACAAGCCAAATACCGTGGGAAAGATGAGGTGTGAATCAGGAGATGCTGGTGTCTCCATAGAATGTCTCTCCCCCTCACGCTCTTGCTTGTCAACTCCCAACTTTTTACTCTTGTGTCAGCAAGAAATCAAAAACCACCCCCTTCTATTACTAATGTCTTGAACTTGTGAACCTTCCTAAAACTATGTGTCGGAGCTCAGCTCTTTCAAAAACTCAAAATATCCAAGCACTGACTACCATTTTTATGATGCTCGTCATGGATAATGATAGCTAATATAAGTTACTGTTCAGTTTGTCGGCATGGTTTCCTTTCAGGTGGCGAGAAATAGATTTTTCAGTTTGAAAATTCAAGCTTGCATACTGTAAGTACAAGGAAAGTATATGTGAAAGGCTTTGCACATAAGAGATAGATAGCATTGCCATTAGCAGTAAAGGAGACAGGCAGATGTTAACCTGACAGTTTTGGAAAAATACCAGTACATGTCAGTCCAAGACTTCCGACTGGAAATCTATCCATGGAACCCACTCTCAATGTTCTTTCCAGTTTTTTGGATACATGACTTTTCTCCTCTTTTTACTTATCCTTCTTTTCCCAATTGGTTTCACAAACACAGCCTGTCATTTTTAACAAATGCTTGAAAATAGGCATTGGTTTAAGTCCAGGAGAATCTAGAGATGACTAAGCAATGGTTGCTTGTAGAGGCTTTCTGGAGAGACCCTTGGGTGAGGGAACGAAGGAGAAGGAGCTGGCCTCCGAGACGCCTGCAAGCCGTCGGGATACACACTGACCCGGCCACAAAAATGAGCATCTGGCCACTGTCGGCTTAACACAAATACACTCCCACAGACACACGAACATACCAGTGGAAAAGTGTGACTGGATGTAGCAGAGGATCGTGCGCAGAGGAAGGACGGTGATGGGAGATTTTTAGAATAAAGGGTCGAAGTGGTGGCTTGGAATGTAGGAGTAAAATTCATTCATATTTCCCTCCCTCGCTACATGAGCAAGCCAAACCTCACTGGTTGAATCAGGGTTCCTCGTAAACAAGCCGCAAGCACTCAATGGCGCCTGTGAAGCTCGCGAGTCGGAGAGAAAGAAGTGGGTGCAATGAGAAAAATAAAAGAGGGAAAAGCAGGAGAGAATGACAGCATTCCAGCCTCCAGACTGACATGCTAGTGAGGGGAACATGCTTAGCAAAACAAGTAAAAAAACATACATGGAAACAACTGAAGAGGTTGTCTGGGGGTGATGCCTAGAGGGAAGCAGAAGACTGTACAAAATATCAGACACGACTGGAAACGATCCTGATGTAATGTCAGAGTGGAGGCTTTCCTCTTCTAAATTGCATTTGCAGACATTTTATTGCAATTAATCAACATAAATATATGCTGAAAGTGTATTTAATTGTGTTGTCTAATGCAACACACAGTACATAACACAGAAACCATATTAAGATTCGACCCCCAGTGGTTTTTAGGCAAAGATACATGTTTCTCACCATCTTATTTTAGTCCTCGAGCTCAACCATGATTGCACACAAAAGCAACAGGACCCTCTTAGGACTAATGTATTCAGATTACAGGCAATTATGGCTTATTACCATTTTGTGGGGAAAGCAGGGCTCATTTGCAGTATTTGTTCAGTGCATGTCTAATAGTTTGAAGAGGAGGGAGCCTTGTACTTCCTACTATGCAAGCTGCGATGCTGCAGGAGAACTGTAGCGTAGCACCGATATTAATGACTCATTTCCCCCTCACCTGGAGGACATAAGTGAAGCTAATCCAGATACATCAGGACTAATAGCACAAATAAATCACTTGTGAGCTCACTTTGAGTATCGTCAGAGGAACAGATACAGAAGTCAAACCATATGCTGTTTTTTCCCCCCAATGAAAGAACATTGTGATTAAACGTGTTCAAATCCAACCACCACACCTCAACTTTTATCACATCCATTTTACACAAGCTAATATTTGTGTGCTCCAAGTGTACAAAGAAGCTCGAACAGTGGATTTTTTTTTTTGTTGTTTATGTCATGACTGTGCATGGAATAATAATGCTTTGTGTCTTTCTGGTGGGTAGGACCCCAATGTTTTAATTATAAAGTATCAAAGCATAAAATTAATTTCATTTTGATCCAGTTCACTAAAAGGAAAGACTGTTTAGTTCAATTTAGAGAAGCCACTTTTTTTTTAAGTTTCAGTCTCATTATGCAAATGTGAATTTCTGTTGATACAAATATTTCCCTTTCAGGACTTTTTAAGTTGAACATTAAAATTGCTGTTGATTTTGGTGAGGATATGTGTAACATCAGATATTAAGCTGCACAGGCACTAACCTTTACACTGCTCCCTTTAGCCTAGATTTGCAGCTGTATTTATATTCACATTGTAGATAATTATAAAGACACCAAGATGTCTCTAACCCATCTCAAGAGCACCAGAGCTGTATTTTTACCCCAGCACAGGAGCTCTTCTCTTCTCTGGTCTTTAAAGCACTCTGATGATAAATTATTATTGAAAATCCGCCTGTCTTCATTTCAAAAGTGTACTCCAGTAGATAAAATCCTAAACGTGGGGGGTACAAAACAAGCCCAGGTGGGCAACATATTAATGTACACGGCCAAGAAAGCAGCATGGCAAGCTGTGAGCATAAAAAAGGAAGTGATTTCCAAAACCTGGCCTCTCAGTGAGATACCACCTCTAAAGCTATAGTTCAAAGCTGTCTGTGGAAAGGCTGTGATCAAATAATATTTCACCTATATGTAGGGTGCTCTTTGAAAAAAGAAACAGTTCAATTCTGACCAGAGTGATGAGCTGTCAGCTAGTTTGAGCAGTGCTCAAAGAAATCAAATCAGTTAATTCAAATGTCATTTTTAAAACCTTTAAACAGTCATCAATTTGGCATTACATGAGAATTTACATAGAGTTTATGGTTATTTGCAAGCGCAAATAGCAGAAGCAGCTAGATTCAGCACTTCCAGTGCAGCCCGGGGCACTTCCAACAAAAATATCATAATATTTCTCCTGAAATAATAATAAGGTGGCAAAAATCTACTTTTGGCTTAGCCCCACTTAGATTAACTTGTGCCTCATTCTGGTCAGAATTAAACTCTATTTCTCCAAACTGAGGCTGCTCAAAGAGCTATCTACAACAGGTAGGATCTTAATTGCTCATAACCTTTGTATGGGTTACAGAGCCCCACTTCAAAAAGATTGAACTAGTCCTTTAAGGTGGGACAAGCCTTCACTTTTATGTCAAGGCTGCTGATTGATCTAATCGCTTCAGAAAATTCTTTTTATTGACAGTACTCTGTAATAATGCTGTCAGACTTGCTACGAGAAATGTGAAGCATGAAATGGTTGCAGTGTAACAGCGTTAACTTCAGCTGGACTCTTCCGTTCTGTGCCTGTGTGACAGAGTCTGCGGCGGTATATTTAGGTGTACGGTTTAGGACAGGAAGAGGGGAAGCGCTGAGGTTATTTGATTGCTTCATTATGGCCATATATACTGCCGTGTATTTATGTATACTTTGTTACGTATGTAATTACTCGTACACCAGCGAGTGTTTGTTTGTTTGTGCGCATGTGCCTGTACGTGTGCGACCGAGCAAAGAGGGCTCAGTGTTCGGACCACCCTGCGAGCCGGACTGAGTGACAGCGAGGGCCTCAAGACTCTTGCAGCGCACACACACACACACACAGACACTCCAACACACACCGTGCTCACACACTCACGCCAGAGAGCTCATTTTTCAGCATGTTTTCTACTCTATTAATGTCTCATGACTGAATACGTATCGCGCTCCAAAGCAAACATGCTGCAATAAAACGAAATAAATCACATCGGTATCACGAGACAGTGTGTGGACGCTCTGCTGCAACGCGGTGCCACCTACAGTAGCACGAGCACGAGCAAATGCACTGCTGTTTTAACCCCGCTCCTGTGCCTCGAACTTTCTGAACATTTGATATGAAAAGACAGCCAGACATTTTTTTTTCCCCTCTCTCTTCATAAATTTGAGAAATCAGGCTAACTGTGGTGATGACATGAAGCTAAGTTGAAACGAATTGTCGGTCATTTTAACCATAATTACCCATTAGTCACTGGTTGTTTCTCTTTGTGGCAACAGATAGAGGCACGAGTCCAGTTACCCACCGATGTAAAGTGCTTCCCAAACAGTGTGTGTTCAGGCCTCCAGTCAGAAATAAAAAGTTTCTAATATGATGAAGTAATATATATATATATCAAACGCTTAGTTTTCTTTGCATTTTTCTTTAGCTGTATGACTTATGTCCATGGCCAGACATGTCACTATACTTTTAAAAACACACACTTGATGCTCTTGTAGTTATACAAAATTGTTAAGAGATTTTTTAAACTAGCTTTCACTCTGAGAAAAATATAAAAGTGCTGCATAATTGAGATGCACCAAAAACATGGTTAGAAAATTATCAATGCTATGCAATTTAAAAAGAATTTTTGCCACTAATAAATGTATTGTTTGTGTTTTTGCCTACCTATTCCAAGCTTCAGGACCACAAGAGAAAATTTCCATTTCTTGGTTCAAGTCAACTTATATATTTAGGAACATATTTAAAAACTGCATCATACCTTTTTTCTTTTGATTCTTTGAAAGTTTCTTACTGAAAAAGTAACAACTATTCATCTTAAACCCCAAATTTCTGCATCAGTAACAATCATTAAGTTTACATTTTCTCCAAAAAAACTAATCAATATGTAGGATTTAGTGACATTCAGTGGAATAGTTGTAGATTGCAAATAGTCCTCACCTCTTTCTCCTCAACCAAACAGGCTCATACAATGATTGTGGTAGCAAATCACTGTTAGGCATAAAAACTGAGCAGTTACTGTAACACTGGGGCCACAATAATAATGTTCCTGCAAAGCAGCAGAGAATAAGACTGCATAGAAGCAATTTACCTAAAAACCGTCAACCAGTAGTGTTATTTAGGAGGTCATTGTTGAAGGGAAAGGCTGATTGAAGCTTTTGTGTACAACATAATGGGCAAAAATGTCCCTCAGCTTCACTTTCAGTGCTATCATTCCTACAATTCCACTCCAAGAAAAAAACAATTTGAAAAACTCCCAAACAGTTTGTTCAGGACGCACGCACAGACTGATGTACCTAATTATTCCTGCAATTTTCATCAGCGAGCTTAATCTGTAGTAATTAAAAAGATATGTGAAAGCTGTTTACATTACTTTGATAGGCATATTTCTCAAGCCGAGGAAAAGCGCAGAAGAACACAGCGGCGTGGGCTGCTGCTCCCAATAGCAGCAAGAAAAGGGAGGAGAGACATTGGTTTGCTGGCTGCTTGGTGGACTGACTCGAGACATCAAAGAGGACGAAGCCAGCTTTGGGCTGAGCTCTCTCGACTGATTAAAAGCAGGGGCCACGGTAATGTCTGGATGGGCCATTTAAAACTAATGAGGGAAAATAAATAGAGCCATGGCCATCGGCATGTGTAGGTGGAGAGAATGGAAGTGTGTACGTGTATCTGTCCATAATCTGTATGCAATTAGGTCTCGAAAAATGTGGACACTGACACATTTTTTCCTTTTTTAAACATATTTAAGTTACAGTTAGGCTTTGATTCTGGGTTTGATTTGAAGATATAAGTATCCGTGTTGGAGAACAAGTTTAGGAATTATGGCTCTGTGATTACAACACTCTCATTATGTCTCCCTGTTGCTTCATTACTTCTACATTTCTGTGGCAGGGAAAAAGAGTTGTTTCCAGTTTAGAAGCATGTTACTATGTGAACATGTCAAAGGAGATTTCTGTGCAAGTTAAATAGACTGTTGAAACAATGGTGATTATTTGCAAAGCAAAGAAGTGGAGTATCCTGCAGTGGTTGAAAGGAAAGTGCTGATTTTACCAGTCATACGCAGCATTTTGAACAACCTCAGACTGTAAAAACAGAGTTTCATTCTGAGCAGACTGACGAGCTGATGGCAAGTCCGAGTGGGGCCAAGGCCAAAGTGAAATACTGTCATCTTAAAACAGCTCCAATCTCAAAAATCTCACAGGCCTTCATGTGATATCTTATTTGTAAACCTTTACATCTATAGATATACTGATTCTGGTTTTGTGGGCAAATATTGATTTCAGGTTGTGCAACTGTGACCTGTCGATATCTACAGATTCGGATTTCCTAGTTCAGTAAAACAAATACATGATAAGCACTGTGCTAACATTTTAACTGTATTCAGTTTCTCTTATAAGCATCATTAGCATCAGCATCGCTAACTGGCTGATCCCCAGTCAAGGCTGATCAAGCTAGAAATCACCAGTTCCAGCGTGCATCTCAATTTATGTCACAGTCAGTTTTTGTATTACATGGCTGTTTCAGCAGAAATATGATAATTCAATCGGTCATGCCTCAGGCTACACTGGACGTGCTACACCTACTTGCTGCTGCTGCTACTATTTATAAATAAACATAGTATTCTAAGTAAATAACCATGCAGTCAAAACTAATGGCAGTTCTTAAAATTAGTGATTAACTCATCATTCTTGTCAGAAATAATCTCCTAATTCTCCAAGCTGAAGTCGTTCAAAAAGCAATCTACAGCAGATAAGTATCAGGGTTACACAGAATGTCAATAATGGAACAGTATGGCGTAAACAGACTCGGGAGGCAGAATATACAAAAAGTGATTTTATTTCATCGAAGGTGGTCGTGGTTCTGGATCTGTAGGATAGAGGAGCGGGTGAGTATGGGCGATGATCGGATTGTAGGTTCAGGTTTTCTCAGGTGGTTACAGGACTTATAGTTTCCGAAGTGAAGCAGAGCATGGAGGGGAGGGTGAAGGTCCAGTGGTGTCAGTACCACTGTGTTCCAGAACAGAGCAGGTGAGTAGGTGTGACCAGAGGCGGACAGGCAGTTGCAGAGTGGGCCAGGTGAGTGAGCTCTTTACCGGGGGGAGCAGGCAGATCTTCAGCTAGGTATCAGGATCTTCAGGGCACAGAAAGAACAACGAATAAGTGAAACAAGTACCAAAAGATGTGTGTTGCTCCAGCGAAGACCAGGTAGTCAGTGCCGCCTTAAAAACCCTCAGAAGTCATCAGGGGATGGAGCTTCAGCTGTGCCTAATCAGCAGCCGGTCAGCCAGGAGGGAAAACAGGAGAACACACACACACACACACACACACACACACACACACACACCTATTGCCACAATAAGATATTAATTGCTCATAACCTTTTCACAGAACCCTAATTCAGAAAATCTGAATTATCGCTTTAAGGTAGTCACCTGATTTAACTGGGCGTTTTTTTTTGTTTTTTTGTTTTTTAATCTGTCAGCCCATTGAAAGAAAGTTAGTAACAAACATGAAAATGCAAGTTATTGATCACATCGCAGACAACACATAATTCCAGCTTTTTTCTGTCCCACGTTGTCATAAAAGTTACATTTATAGCGCCAAGCCATCAGTACTGTAGTTGTAATCTCTCCTGTGCTTTTTCTGTTGACGAGTTAAAGTGTTTCTTGTGGAAAAAGGTCAATGACAAATGTGTGCAAATAAGCGAGCTGAGCGTCACTGACCATCTAATGTCAATCTATCGTGTTATACAGATGTACGCGGCGTGTGTCCTTTACCCGCGTTGAACTATAATGATGATTATTGTCGTCATCATCAACATTGACTCACCCCGTGTTGCCGGGTCTGTTTTAGTATTGTCTGTGGTGCGCTCGGAGGGATGTAGGCAGGAGGCATTTGCTTTTGTGAATGAGTCATGGACTCCGGATCATTTGTCATGCTGTTGTGACACGGACAAATAGGAAGTCGCGCGCAGAGTTAGTGCGAATGACAGTAAATGGAAGTGAAGTGACACGGGCACATCAATTCACAGAGAATATGTGGGGCTGACAAAAACAACATCAACAACAACAACAAAAAAAAGCCATGCACAGTGATTCATCAGAAGGTGAAGGCTGTCGTCACTGGTGTCTATAAGTAAAGTGTCCACGTCATAAGAGACATCAGTACTGGATGCATCACAGGCATTTCTGAGTCATCCTGACTGCTCATACTGACTTTTTACAAATCTTGCTTAAACCTATGAAACAGGTGGCAAAAAACTTATTATTTGTACTGAATAACGAATAATTCATCATTGCCCACCACTAAAACAGCCAAAGGCAGGCAATAATGTTGTTGCCTGTGTCTGTGTTTAATGAAACTCTCAGAAAGGGATCATTGGATGTCCATCTACAACTGATTACCTTTTGGAGTCACCCCAATTCAAGATGGTCGCTACAGCTTATTGAGTTTAACAAACACCTCATTGTACAGACATTTAGCTAAAATGTGACATGGTAGTAGCTGAGACTTTTCCCCCACACATACTCGATGAGACCGAACAAGACTTTTGTTTAAAACTTTGGCATTAACTGTTGAAGTCAGCCATGATATCCCATGAACCATAGGATGGATTCTGATAAAACCTTCAGAAAGTTATCACTGGATGTACATCTACAACTGATTAATATTTACAGTCAATCCAAATTAAGAGGGCTGCCACAGCTTTTCAACCTTAGCCAACACAAAAATAGTTACAGCTCGGTCAGTTTTACAAATATTGAGCTAAAATTAGACATGGTAGTAGCAGAGAGTTATTCACGAGATATACTCTGAGTTTGGGATTTTGTGGTATTGTTTGAGGTTGTGCATAACTTTATTTTAAAGGTTTGACTTAAACAGCTATGACCCGATTATATCTTGGTATAAGATGATTTTAGTCTAAACCTTAGTAAATAAGCATCCTCTTTTTTTTGCGTCTGCATCTTCCACTGATATATTTCCATTTTCTCCGCAATAATTAATTCCAGTCTTTGATCTTGTTTTCTCAATTTTGGTTCCCTTTCGTCTTTTTTCCCCTTGTTGTCATAATTTTCCATGTTCAAAGCGCAGCTAAAGCAATAGGCACAGACTTGCAGAGCTCCTGCAACAAGCCATCATTTTCTTTGTTGATAATCCAAACGCTTGGCTGGCTGATGGGACGAAGAGCCAACCCATCTTAACGGATTCCAGGCCCATTTCACAATGTGACTTTTTTATTATTACAAGTTGCGCTTAGCGTCTAAGCTGAGTTATTTCTCATTCCAGTGCTCTTCCAAGATCTAATGGGTAATTATCTATGGGGGGAGAAGTTAATGGGTGTCTCATTTCACAAAGTATCCCCCCCCTCACCCCACTCCACTCCCCCCGTTATTTATGTCAATGAGCAACACTGTGTGGAAACGTGGCAGACCCGTGCTAACCGCCCGACTTGTTTAGATTTTCTCCATGGAATCCCACACCCATTGTAAGCCAGCAATAACCACAGAAACCAAGTGTATGCATGTGCATCTGTATGTCAGTGAGTGTGTTTTCTTTAAGTGTGTAAAGTCTAGTGCAAGTCCACTGTGTGTGTGTGTGTGTGTGTGTGTGTGTGTAGGGGCGTGTGTGTGTATGTGTGTTTTGTTAAAATGTGTATAGATCATTGAATCGCAAATGCAGAGACATAATAAAAATATCTACTGACAGAAATGTCCACGCACACACTCTACACTGGCCACCCCCATACATATAAACCCATATAAACAGACATCCTACCTCCCACATACAACACACACACACACACACACACCACAGACACTTACACAAGCAGGACTGTAGATCTAGCATCAAATACCCAGACACCCCCCCTTCCCTCCCTACACACACACACAGACATAGCTAGAGACCCACATTCACATACGTACCCCCATATAGACACACACACACATTCAGAACCAGAGACCAACCACCAACATCAACACCCACAGGCTCGGGCTCGGTGACATCATGGCTTGGATGACAGCACGTCTTCCAGCCCTATTAGTCTGATTGTAGGTGGCTCCGCCGCACTGATTTATGGGTAAATATCCATAGTCTCTGCTGTGTTGATTTATGAGCCATGTTTGGGTCTCTTTGGTCCCGAGACCACAAGACTTGGGAGGGGAATCCTGTACAAATAAAGAAATTGTAAAAGTGGAGACGCTGAGGCAGAGGGGGCAGAAGACCCACCCTGTCACTCTGTCATCACTCACTGCCGCTGATAGTTTGAAATCAGGATGCACGACACAAGCCCGTGTGTCCTTGGAGTGTTTTTGGGTCTGCATACACCTGCCTGTGGACCTGTTAACAAGTGTCCATTCTGGAGCCGTCCATTTGTTTTGTCCCTTTGCTGTCCTTTGGTCTTGTAGCTGTCTCTCTGCCTTTGTTTCTTGTCCTTTCTGCCTTCTTATTTCGGTGTCTTGGAAGTGTCTGAGTTATTTCAAATGAAGCTACAGTGGGAAATGACAGCGCACAAGAAAGAAAGAGTGCTTCATTCATATTCTTGACATCGTGTTTGCCTTCATTTTAATAGATTACTCTGGTGAGAAAAGGAAAGTGCTCCCTTTTAATTCTAAAATGTGTTTTTATATGTCATTCTCTTTTTCTCCCCCTTTGTTTTCCTTGTCAAAGTGTTTTGGTGATTTAATAAAAGAAAATTGCTGAATTTTTCCAATTAAGTATTCAGACATTTTGCTGTGACAGTTGCCAATGAGCTCTGGTTAGTTTTGTTTGAAAGATCTTTAGACAGGACTGGATCAGGGCATTTATCAATCAAAATGATTTTGTTACCTCTTTTCAAAATGAAGAAATAATGGCCATTTATTGTTTTTGAGATAAGTCTATGCATTAATACATTAGGAAAATTAAGATTGCTGGTTCTTAAGCTTAACAAATCTTTGACAACTCCAGAGAAAAAATAAATAGATAAATAACTTTTTGTCAACACTAATCATTAGCACAATCATAACCAATATAAAACACTCCCAAATCAAGTCTGTTGATCATTCTTCTAGTTTTATGACTCGGATGTTGTCAGGGCTGGTATTGTGTTGATCTCATCACACTCCCAGCAGCCTGCAGAGGAAGGGAGCACTAAAATGTCACCAGCACCCCACCAAGAGATGCCCCTCAAGCAGTTCGGTAAATGTGCATCTGGAGCTGAGCATTTCTGCGACTGTATATCTGCGTAAGATGGTGTACAAACAGACACTTCCTATTGAAGGGCAGCTGTTGGAGCGACCTGCTAGGATCTTCTCCAATTTCAGCCCCAGAAACTGGCAGGTGGACTTTATTTGAATTGAGAAAATCATCTTGTGTAAAAGGCTGGATGGACACAGGAAGAAATAAGGAGTACGGCGATATTTTTTGTAACCTTTCAAATCATAGCCAGCATGGTTGACATTTGAACCAGCAATAAGCACATAGACGGTGTGCATAGTTGATTAAAATAACCTTGTCTCCCTTCCCAGCTTTGGCGAAAAGAATAAGAGTGAACCTACAGTTAATATAAACAAAAAACTAACGAGTAAAATTACTTCAAAATAGAATTAGAATTAGTGTTGTTTGTAACAAAGCTGTTAGATGAATCTTATGAACACTATTGTGTAGCACAATCACATTTAATTTATTTGGGTGTTACTGCTGTCACTGGAGGCTACGCAACAGTCTTTTCAGTGACGTTCAAAATTCCTTTCACAGATAATTAAAAGAAGAATGACTCAGTCAAAGTAAATAATGAAATTTTGATAGCGTTGACGCACACATGTTAAGAATTGCCCATTTACGGTTCGCAAGTCAGTTAACCGAAGCCCCGTGCCCACGTTCATGAAAAGAGCTTGCCTCGGGGATATCACGGGCCAAAATGTCCCCCTAAAAGGTCAGCTATGTGGAAAAGCAGTTCATGGTGTAAAGAGCAGCGTGGGCTGCTGAGACTGTGCGCGCTGCTAGAGAAAAGTTCATCTTGGGGCGCTTTTAATCGCATTCTATCATATTTATCGTCAAACGCTTTAAGATGATAAACGGATGTTTTTCTGACTCAGTCAAAAATGAAATGTCACAAATCGTGCCAGAGTTTATTTAAAGCCTTAAAACTACATTCTGAGGATTTGAATAGCTATACAGCTGGACACTATAGAAGTGCATTTTTAACCTGAACTCACTGTAAAGATTTTTACTGGGAATTACCAGTTTATATATATATTGTAGTTTTTACATACCTAGCTATAATTTTTTAACATTGCTGTAATCAACTCCTGGTCCGTGGGCCAAATACGCCCTGCACTCTCACGCCGTTCGGGCCACAAAGAATTCAATTCCTAATAAATCAAACCCGATCTGACAAAGTAATCATGTCACTCACCAACAGTTTGTGAAGAGAACCAACATAGACACTGGCACACAGAAACACAGAGTAACGCTGGAACGTGGGGGAGTTTTTTTTTCTTGCCAGTCTTGGCGAACAGCAGTTGTTAACTTTTCAGCGAGGTTGATTTTGGAGCAGCAGTCAGCTGCAGATGTGTTAACTGTTACAATAACTGCTCGAGTTTTATGCCTAATTTAGGGGAAAACTGTCTTTAGGCAGAACACTGCTTCTGGTGCTCTCCTACTTGCATTAGTGTTGTCTAACTCAGATCATGATGGTTGTTTTTAGTAAATTTAGCATTTATCTTCTTTTTTTTTTAAATTTCTGCATATTTAACATTTGTGTGGAATCACAACCAAAACCTATTACTCCAAAAAAAAAAGGGTGGAACACTGTCTAATGTTTTTGAAATATGAAAGCGCATAGCAAATGCCTTCTATTTACCTCAGCCGGAAATTAGAATAAATAAATCAGAGCAGACATGATTACCTGATAACTAATAAAACACCAACCCTTGCATTGTTTTATTAAAAAGAATTTGGACAAATCTAGTTGATAACCCTCATTTTTGAAAGGGTAGACTGTTACTTTATGACCTGATATAAGTGTGATCCTGGATAAAACTGCCAAGACAAGTTTTAAAAGCAGATTTTCTCTCCTTTTTAAAATTCAAACCTTTCATGGGAACAAACCCATTTAAACCTGCCAACTTGTGTGAAAGACAGGTATTATCTGCTGTCTGCTTGTGATCCCAGTCATAGTGAGTGGGTGAGGTGTTTTTTGTCAGGAAATACTGTCAACTAAAGACGCCGGCTCTTAATTACATGCAAGCAATCTAAATTTAACACACTCCTTTAAACAATAAAAAGGAACAGTAAAGCTGAAAAACTCACTATAAAGTTTGTTTTTCATTTTAGACACCTGTGGAACTGATCACTTATGGCTAAGGCTGTATTTATGTCTCTAGATGTGTGCCCTCACAAAGGTTATTTGCAGAGTAAAACATCCCATCTTTAATGAGCCCCAAAAATAAATCCAAACATGGAAAAACTCTGTAACACAGCCACAAAATGGTGATAAAAGATGTGTACGAAACACCTCTGAATGTCTGTTCTAAATGTTTGCGGAAAATCCTCCAAGAGAGTTTTTTCTCCATCTTACGTAATGCAGATTGTACAAGGCAGTATTTAAAACAAAAAAAAAGAAAGAAGAAGGGGAAATAACTCCTGTGAGGTTTCCCTTCTCGTAACCATCCATCATCTGCCCAACTTCATCTCTTCCTGTAAAGCTCTCCCCTCCGTTCTTCGGATCATTCTCCCTCAGCTTCTGTGTCTATAACAAGCATTTCCTCACCCCCACCACCTATTCTCTCGCGCTCACTCCCCCCCACACCCATCTCCGCTCCTTTCTTCCCCTCCACTCTGGGTGCAGAATTGGAGAAGCTTATCACCTAGCAACCACAATTAAAGTACAACAAGTCAGTGGCGGTTGCAGCCACCATTGGAGCAAGCTTTCGAACAAACCTTCGTATGACCAACAGCTTTCAGACAAGAGAGCAGCAGGAAAACGGAGTCACGCAGGGAGGCAGGGGAGCAGAGCCGAAGAGTTGAAGTTGAACAGGTGAAGCAGCAGTTAGGAGTCGCGATTTTAACGCCTGCACTGAGGACTTTAGGTTTTGGTAACAAGACAGAGAAGCAAGACAGGGAGAGAGTGGAGTGACGTTAGACTCAACAGGTATGTGTGTGCGTGCGTGCGCGGGAATTAATGGATGCAAAGTGGATTTATTCTGAAAGTGTGATGGTGTGTGTTAGTTTTTCACTTCTTGTGCATTTTTCACTCTGAGTAAAAATCTTCTCCTTGCGCCTTTTTTGTTTGCCCGTGAGTCAGTATCTGGAGGAACACATGCTAAGCAGATTATGCTTTTGAGGCGTTTGGCAGGGAAACAGCTTATGGTATACTCTCCGGGTGATTTCACAGCTGTACGGGAATGCCAAGTTTCTGTTAGTGCCTGCTGTAAAGGCATTTTGCTCACACACCTGCCTCCACGCACACTCTGACAGTTTGATGCAGCAAATAAACCCGTAATCTAATGAACTCACGAGGAATGGTTAATGCCACGATTGATTCAGTAGAATTTAGTGTTGCAGACCTCTGTAATCCCCTCCATGTGGTCCCACACTTTTAAACATCTACAGTAAAACACTGCATTTTAAGTTCTTAATGTTCTGATCCACTGTACAAGTGCATGGCCAGATAATCTCTCACAATCCTCACGGAGATTAAGATAACTAAGATCAGAAAGTGTGGGTCGAGTCCTGCAACCTTTGCCTTTTCACTGAGTCAGTATTTCTGAATGAGCAGGTGAAAAATGATGACTGATGATCTGAATTCAGTCATTCTTGAGTACTTTTGTTGATGCTTTTAGTTTGCTTAGGTAGGAAAAGATGACACTATACTTGAAGAGTTTTATTGGCGTTTAAAGTTTTCTGATATATTTCAAATTCATCATATTTAAATAATCCACCTCCGTGATGCCACCCAGCCATAAAAATCCTGTTACATAATTTTGCCTACTTGCCAACAGGTCAGTGTTATAGCATAAATTTAAATAATAAAGGTGTCATATATGGGTGCATAGAGGACCCAAATACTGACAAGCTGAATGCATTTCACGATTCCAAAAGGTTTTAATAATAACACATCTGAGGGGCCTTCAACACGGGAATGGCATCTTATACGCAGACGTTTTTATTTATTTTAATCTTGTGTTCACACAGGAACAGCAATTCAGAATCGCTGAAATGGTATGTTTTGGAAACATCTAAAAATGTCCCATTTTCAAGTGGACAAAGCTGCTGAACAAGAACATATTCAACATACTTGACACACAACAGATGAGAGGATAGATGGGGATGGGGGAGAAAACTTTGGGTCTGGTGTTCACATTTTCTACCCAGCGTGTAAGCTTTATGCTGTTTCCTGTTTTTGGTGTATTTTCATTGCCACTAACAGCACCACATACAGGCCTGGCATAGCTACTGTGCTGTGTTCATGAAGATGTTTTTTAGAAACAATAAAAGCAGATGATTTTGGAAAACCTGCATTTCTGCGCGAACCCAAAAATATAAAATAAAACTCAAACATAAACAGGCTAGTTGCTAAACAGAAGATCAGCACAAAGCACTGGAGTGACCAAGGAATACAAGTACTGGGAAAGTGATTACTAAATAAAGGGCAGGCAAGTTGATTACATATTACAGACAGGAGTTAATGTAAGATGTGATCACGGAGGGTAAAAATGGCGAACGGGAAAACTAGAAAAGATCACTAAAATAACTCTGAATACAGTGAAACTAAGAATACTAGTCAAGAACAAACTCAAATCCAAACAATACCCAAACATCAGGACAAAAAGGTCTAGAGTTTATTCAAATGTAGCATTTGCATTTGAAAGCGGCTGCTCTAAACGCAAGGTCGAAGGAGCTCTCAGTGAAAATGTCAACGCGAAGCAATGCCAAAACGAAACAATCCATTTGAGAGCTAAACCAGATTTGACTCATGATCAAAACAACTTCTAGTCCACAAGAACAACAGTGGTGGAAGATTGCAGGATATTGTCCTCTTCAATCAGACCCCCCTTTGACAACATACAGCTCTGACATTCTCCAAGAGGAAGGTAAACCCTTATACAAAGAGGAGAGTTTGCCCCTAAAAACTAGTGTTCACCTAATTGTAGAAACTAAGATCCAACTGAAGCAGAACGACAAGAAGAGGAAACAACTATGACTCATGGGCCCAAGCGCAAAGCCTTATCTGTGAAACACGTGCAGGCAATTTGATAGCATGGACTATCACATTGCCCATGATATGACAGAGGACAGCTGAAGGAATTCTGAAGTGAGATAAACCGTCTGCTCAGATTCACTCGAGTGGAGCGAAATTTATTGGATAGCACTTCACAGGCAAGACGGAATAAAACGTAAAACATAAGCAACCCAGTTTTTGAAAGTGTGTAAGGGTGAATTTTTTTAGTTCCAGACATTAGTTTTATATGATCAACAAAAGATACATATGACTGGAAATGCATAAAACTGAACATTTTATTTACACATATGCTCATTTGTCAGTGTCATTTGAACACTGGAACAAGCTTTTTTAACCTTTCTTGTTGTTATACTGTAGTATGCTGGTCAGCAGCTGGAACTCCAAGAATTTGTCCATGCTCTAATATATCTTAAACCAATTACAATTTAAAATTAAAAAATGTAATTGCTTAGAAATCAGCTAATATTCCGATGCCAGTCGTTGAGTCGGCCTGTTAGATATTCCTAAAGTAGTCCTCCTTCAAACCTTTCTGTCAAACGCAGCTCACCCACCTGCTGTCCCCCCTCTGAGGAGAGTGGTACTACCTGAGGGCCCAGCAGGAGAGCTGATGGGGTGAAAGGTCACCCACCCTGCGTGCCATATCCTCCCCCCACCAGGAGGATGAAACCATATGAAGGTGCAGTATATGCACCGAGTAGTCAGATAGTGGTTAAAATGTCAACGCTCACACACTCAGGGCGTCAGAGCAGCCTCTTTATGGTTAAAATGTCACCGTAAAAGTGCACGCGCAGACTGGTCACGCTCAAAATAACATTTCCCTCCAATGCCAGGTTGGAAATTCAAAAGAAGGGGGTGCATTTTTTTGTTGCTTATCGACATTTGATACAGTTTGGTTTTGTTTTTCTAAATTGACGGTATAGATTTCTGATCCAAGCAGCCACAGCCGCTTCACAAGTGCTCCCTCTTACGAGTGCTGTAAGTTGTTTTGGATGGAAAATGATTGACAGGATTAACTTACTCGCCCTGGGCTTCGATTTCCCCGCTGAGTCCCAGGATGCTCTTGCTGATGCAGCATAGTGAGGGGTTGTGTCATTGGATTAGTGTTATATCCAGAAGGTGAAAGCGGCGAACAACACGAACGCCGCAGTTTCACTCCAAAAATGTCTCCAGCCTGAAGGACAGTGACGTCAGTGTGTGTGCCGGATGGGTCCAGTGTCGTTGTGCCTCGTTTGCACAGTACGGTATGTCTCAGCATGCGTCACCGCTGAGAGCCTCCGCAGGATGTGGACGGCAGGGGGATACTATTTGTGTGTGTGCACCTGTGGGTGCAGGTGTATTTTGTCTCACTGAGCGCTTGAAAGGTTGACTCTACCTGAGGGATGAATTCAAATATCCCCTGATAAGCAGCGCTGGAAGGAAGTAACAGTTTTGCTCTTTTAGATCCTGAACTCTGATGACTTCAACTGGAGGGAAATGGCTTTTAAAAATATCTCCAGCTCCCTGTCCCTCTCTTTTTTTTCTAACTTTCTCTTCACCTACAAGTATAAAAGCTTCCAGTTGCTTTTGCGTTGAGCTCTTTTCCCGATAGCCATCTGAATCTTCAAGACCGTACAGGCGTGGAACTTTTAAACTGTCTAAGCTCTCTGAACCGTCTCGTAACGTGTTAAAAAAAGTCTTATTTGTGAGTTTTGAACAATGGAAGACCATGAAATGATCTTGTGATGCTGACTACTGTGCTTTTTCTTCGCTTTTTTTTTTCCAGAGTCTGGGTTCTGCAGACCGAAAGAGAAACCAGAATAAGAAGTAAGTGTACTCTTTTTCGCCTGCCTCTTCATCATTCCGTCCGTCCCTGTGTTGGTTTTGGCAAACAAATAGCACCAGAATAAACTGTGGCCTCATAATAAATACAAAAATGATTTACTGGATCTGATATTCTACACTAAGCTGTCAAGAAGTGTCCTGTTGATCAACTCTTGAGTGATTAAACAGTAATGTAGTTCAAATTATCGAGTCACTGAGAGCCTCGTTGTCATCCGGAACCATGGTAACCTATTAATTTTGTGTCTACATACACTAATGGGACACAAACAGGTAATTTAGAAATCATATTATGTCTAGCAAAGTGAAGCATTACACTCATGCAGAATAAGGGTTATTAGAGCTCCTGAAATCTTTTTTTTTTTACAACTCATGACGGCCTTGCATTGTGGAAAGTTTACAGTGCCGTAGGGTTCAGTTCTTGCACGCTACACTGTTTCATTAAGCTACTTATTTAAGACTTTGACCTCATTCATCCATGTGTATAAGTCAGCAAATTGTTTTGTGTGCGTGTTTCTAACAATTCAAGATTATAGGTCAAAGCCTTAATCCAGTCCACAACAGTAATACCTCTCAGGCTTTTGGGGTTTTCGGTGCACCAGTCTTTGGTTTGATCAGAATAAGATAAAAAAAACAACCCAAAAAGACACATCTCTGGTTTTAAAGTTTTGAAAATCCTGTCTTTAAACTTAAAGAGAACTGTAGCTTTTTGCAAAAAGCAAAACAAGCAGTTAATTTGTTGTTTATCGAGTGTCCTAGTGTTACTATGGCAGGATATGTTGAGTATGACGTCCTCAGTTGGTTTCCCATTCCTGCTTTTTCATGCCAGTGTTAATCACACAGTTTATATCACCGTTAGATGAAGATTTTTGTTATTAAAACAAGAAAAAAAGTTTACTTTGACACAAATTCCAACCCCGTTCTCTCAGCTGTTACTGTCCTTACAAGTTGTGCCATTTTTGTTTTTAAGGAAGTCCTCATGTGTTTTCTGCTATCCTTTTTGGACAGCTAAAATAGGTCCGAACATGTAAAAATAGCTATTTCTCTATGTCAGAATATACTGTGGAAACTAAACATTTAATTATGTACTGGGCATCTACTGACACCTGAGTGAAATTGGAACTAAACTCCAAGAAAGTAAACATTTACGCTACATTGCAGTCACCCATTATCTTTACAATATTAGTGTCTCCTTTCTAGTTCTACGAGTGTTTTTTTTAACAAGGGTCCAGATTTCTTTAATAAAAGAAACTAAAATAATCTGATGAACAATTAATTGACCTTCTAATAATTTGATTTTTTTTTTACTGAAAGTTACTTATATTTTAACAGATAGTTCAGAGCCTTTGATGTGAGGCTCTATGGAAGAATTACAACTAATCAATATATTACTTGCTGTAGATAGCTCTGCAAATGACCACAGTTTGGAGAAAACCAGTTTTTTTTCCACCAAACTGACAAGCTAACGGCTAGTCAGCATGGCCCCAAGAACAAAGTGAACTTATCTTAAAAGTCTGCAAAATTTCATAGCAGTTTATGCAAATGCTATTTTACAAACATTTACACCGCACTCAATTTTCTATTGCACAATAATTTATGCAGAAACATTATATTCCTGACAGAAGTGCATCAGGCTGCACCAGAAGTGCTACAACAAACTGCTGCTGCTATTTAAGATTGGAAAAAAAATACATCAAATTCTGTGTAAATGATGATGTAATGTAAAAATGACGGTGATGTATTTGTTTACAAAACAGCATTTGCGTGAACAGCTATAAAATAGTTTGAGACTGGAGTTGTTTTAAGCAGTTTGCTTTGGTCCTGGCTCCACTTGGACGAGCCATTGGCTTGTTAATCTGCTTAAAATCAAACTCTTATTCCGTTCTTCAGAGAGATTCAACAGGTAAGATCTTTATTGTTTAGAACCTTTCCACAAATCTCTACATCAAACCATCTGAACTTTAAGTTTCTTGAAGTGTCGCCTTGGTTTGGTTTTGTTTTGTTTTTCCTTGAAGGCAATTAGGCTGTTAACAAGTCAGCACCTTTAAAACACCAACTTAAAAAAAACAAGTGTGTGAAACAGTTAAACTGGTATCCGAATAGTTGCATGGCAACACACTCTTGCCCATTAAATATAGGCGTATTTTAATTGGAAAGCGTGTGATATTCAGAACTATTATTCAAAAAATAGCCGGCTGCATTTTATAATCAGCTATAATCAGGCGCAAGGAAACCCATATGTCACAGCAGCTGATGTATCGACTGAAAATTTTCCCCAGTTTTAAAAAATAAAGCATTCTTGCTAGTCTGACTTTCCTGGAGTGCACATTGGGTGTTTCTAGCGCCGGTCTGGAGCTCACTGATTTGTGGGGCAGATACTGCATTATGATATAATGTGCACTTTTTTTTTGGTCACGTCTGATGATCAGCCTTGTGCGCTGGAACAGTGAGCGCACTGTGTACCAGAGTCTGTTGCCAGGAGACGAGCAGCTGTGTTCAAGAGGATGACAGGAGTAACGTTAGTGCGCCTGAGAATAAGGGACAGAGGGCTGGTTTGTACCCTACACTTCCACACTGATTTGAGAGGTGAATGAGCAGAAATGAACATACATGAGTGGAAACAGCTACTTTTATGCATGCTTATATGCACACAGATCTCTGTCTGAAACTTATAGCTAACCTGTGGAATAACGGATAAATGTTGTACTTTTAACATTTTTAATATATATATTTCATCTGTGGACTTGCGACCT
Organism: Kryptolebias marmoratus; assembly: GCF_001649575.2. Classification (NCBI taxonomy): domain Eukaryota; kingdom Metazoa; phylum Chordata; class Actinopteri; order Cyprinodontiformes; family Rivulidae; genus Kryptolebias; species Kryptolebias marmoratus. Next base: position 14,726,364 of record NC_051446.1, on the reverse strand, counting down.
GTCCAGGGTGTCCCCCGCCTCTCGCACAGTGACTGCTCCCCGCAACCTGAAATGTAGAATCGGGTAAAGAAGATGGATGGATGGATGGATGGATGGATGGATGGATGGATGGATCATCTGTACTTTTAACCTCCACTTCCTCTCTTTTCTGTCCACTTGCTTTGAAACGATACCTCATTAGTACAATGTCAACATCAGTTATAATTGGTCTCAAAATGTCATTAAAGTTGTTTTACATATGTAATTACTTAAATGAGATCAAGTACATCAAGCGTGGTTAGTCATTTCCTGGATCTCAGTTCAGCTGAAATGCCAGAGCTGCTTGCTGATAATCAAGTCAGCTGATATGCAATTTCCTTTGCTTCTTGTCACTCAGCATTCAATTATTACTTTAATGCAATTCACTCATGTGTCTATTAGATTCTACTTGGGTTTTTGCAGCTTTTTAAAAAACTTTTTACAGGTTGTTGTGATAATCACTGGATCGTTTACAAGTGGCCCTTTGTGCAAACATGGCTGTAGCTAGGGATACACCAACACCACATTTTTTCATACGGAGTACAAGTTCAATGCCTACATTTTCTTTCTTCCCAATACAGGGTGCCAACACTAATAAGTGTAATAAGACTTCTTAACATTAGTAGAAGCTCTAATTACAAATTTATTCTGTTCCAACAGGTGACTTGTATGTGGAAAATTCAAAATTTGAAAATGTCTATCATCAAAAAATTAACATCCACGACGTTCAATGGTTATCACCTTGGTCATTTCCTTATAACAGACACATTATTCCTGCCCCATAGCATTGTTAAAAGCTGATATATAACTAATATTAAGAAAATAAGTCAGTGGACAGAAGGTCTGCCACTCCCCTCTTTAAAAGATTTCCAGTTTGCAGCGGCACAAGTGGAAACAGCAAAAACAGTCACAAGCATTAGCCTAGCATTAGCTTGGTGCCTTCCTTGGAGACCTTGTCGTCAGCTTCTGCTAATTAAGTAGCTCGTTAAGCAGCTTTACAGGCTTATCGGTAACCCATGGTGGAAGACTGATAACCACAGTCAGACTGGGCCATATCCACACTCTCCAATTTTGTCCTCTTTCCTCAAAATGGTGTTGCTTGATGGTGGCGGGCTGATGGAAGGCTCACCAACTTGGCTTTCCTGCGTCGATAACTCCTGCACCACCCTTGTGCTTTTCAACAATGTCCTTTTTCAGCTCAGTGATGATGGAGGCCTTCATCCTCTTGCCAGGGACTAAAGTGGTCAGATTGTCAGCAAGCTCAGGCTCAGATCGATATATTCCCAAGGTCCTCTTCTATGCAATTGTTCACTTTAAAATACCTCCACGAGGCTTCTTCTTCTTCTTCTTCTTCTGGTCTTACTCTGCCGTAAAGTGGTTTTGTTATTGTGGTATGGAAACATTCTTACAAGATGAGTACAGGTACACGCACATTGTATCGAACCGATACCAAATACTGATATTGGTATCAGTACATCCCTAGTTGTAGCCTTGGTATGAGGCCACTGTGACCAGTCCTGCTTCAAAATGTGGCCAACCAAGCTGTGCCTGTGTGCTTGTACCCTAAGTCATGGATACATCAACACTGCTGCCACCATGATCCACCCAGGACCACGATATCCTACCACCAAAATGATAAACTACCAGGACTTTGATATGGAAGTTTTAGAACTTACCACATGTAATAGAGAGCAGATTGTGTTTTTAATACATTCCTGAAGATCTCGGTTTTTCACATTGTAGTCCAGTGTGAAAGGGGCCTGAAAGAAGGGGGCTGATTTTATATTTATAAATCTACACACGCAATCAAAGTGTAACTAAAGTTGTCTGAAAATCAAAGTCCTTAATCAGTCAAAAGTGAAAACAATGTTCTTTTCAGACATTTATGCTTAAGAGTTTATTTTTCAACAGTTGTTTTTTTTTATATATATTTTTTGACCTTAAAGATTTTTTTTTCTTCAAAGAACGAGGATATCTTGTCTTCAAATCTTCTTGTTCTTAAAGCTACTATCACTGTTTTGACCTTTAAAGATGCTGCAGTTGAGCCCCTGCTGTTGTTTTACTGCCACGTTTCTTAGAGTTGAAGCGTTTTTCCCTCCCAGCAGTAGCTGCTAGTTGCCGTGGTTACTTGTAACACATCAGAGGCCTCCTAAAATTAATTCATGGTTTAATGTTGATGTCATCACAGATTTTCTTTATTTTAGTTAGTCCTTAGCCAACACAATCCTCGGCCTTTGAGTAGTTTTCTTTATTATTCAATTTGGTGAGTTGCCATGTTCTCGTTAACTTTACTCTTGTGTTTTTGCCATCAATTAGAAACAAGCAGAGCGAGAAACTTGTATTTCTGAGTAAAATGAGCGTGCATATACAGATCAAGGACCCACCGCATCACTCTCATCCCCCGAAGGTAGAATCCAAAGCAAATCTAGCAGAGAGATAATAAGAGGCTGAGGGTTCCCACAGTCTGATTAGATGTGACACAGATTTCTTCATTTTTCCAGACAGTTTTCTTTTCATCTCATATTTGTTTTATCCAAGCCTCTAAGATCTCAGTGTAAATATATAGTGAGGAGTATTTACAATAGTGGTAATAGTGGTAACTCAGCAGGATAGAGTAGACTGCCGCCGGGTTTCTGTCCGAGTGCTGTTTGTATAGTTCTCTGTGTGTGTGTGTGTGCGCGCACGCATATGTTCACAACAACAAACAGTGTTTTCGGAGCTGTGTGTTTATTCCATGTTGTTTTATAACGTAGGTTAGCAGAATTATCTGTGCCTGTGTGTGATGTGTGATGTGGTTTGGCTGCAGTGATGTTAGCTTGTTTGAGAAGTTCCCAAGAGCAGTTTGTGTGTGTGTGTGTGTGTGTGTGTGTGTGTGTGTGTGTGTGTGTGCGCGCTTATATGGGCGTGCACGCATGTGTGTTTGGGTTTGTTTGTCTGTAGCGTTAGCAAAATATCTCATGAACCACTAGATCATTTTTAATGAAACTGTCAGAAAGTATTCATGGAATGTACGCTTACAGCTGATTGACTATTTGAATCAACCCAATTCAAAATGGCCGTCGCAGCTAATCCACCTTTGTCAACATACAGATGGGTAGAACTCAGTCAAATTTACAGATATGGGCTAAATAATCATGTGGGACGAGCTGAAAGTCATCATCAGCACAGTTTCAGTGTTAACAGATATTGTGACAGCTCACAACATCGCATGAGATTAATCATAGGTCATTTACTAGATTTGACCAAAACGCCTGTAAGTCTGTTCCTTCGCATCATAAGATGCTGGGCAATATTCATTCCTCGAAGGAATGCTAGGGCTTTAAATTTATTATGAGCTGCCTGTTATGAGATTTGTATTTTAAGAAGGTTGTTTAAAATATTCAACACAAAACAGAACCAGAGAAACTTCATTTTCTGTGAGAAGGCAGTTTGAATGCTGAGTGCTGGATGACTTTGCTGAAATTTGCTAAAGAAAGTGAAACTGGGTTGTTAAAGCTAAATGAAGAAGAACACTAGCTAAAAAAGCTAAAAGGAGTAAAACACTTGCCTACATTTTAATGGGGTGTTTCATTGGCTAAAGGATAAAAGAAGAAAAACAATGGTTAAAGGCAAAAATAGCAAAAAGGCTAGCTTAACATTAAATGTTAAAATAGCAAATGCTAACTAAAACTATCAAGAGGCTAATTAAAAGTTTGATGGAGCAAAACACTAGCTAAAAGCTAAAAGAACTTGAAAGTAACATAACTGTAGTTCAAAACGAAAAGTAAGAAGAAGACAAAAAGTATGCCGAAGCAGATTTTAAAGGGAACATTGATTTGGAGGAATTGACTGGATCTTAGCATATTTCAATGGAAATAAATTGTAAATGAAGTTCAAAATTTCACTAAACCCAAAAGCCATAGATTCCATCTCCAGAATGTGCTGAACGCTTTGATATACGAACAGCTAAAATAGCCAAAATCACGCAGAAGGAGAAAAACATATGGAAAAGTAAAAAACAGGAAAAGCAATAAACTGTAATGAGGCATTTGCTTTCCAAAACACTGTAGGAGTTTTTGCAACTTTATTTACAAATTGTGATTGTGATTTGCAGGATTCAGAAATGGTACAAATTAAACTCTGCTTTTCAAACTCCTCTGTCAAAGCAAGCCTTGGTCAAGAAGTCAGCTGCATTGGGACTGACCACAGGTTTGGCCCGTATCACAGCCTGTGTGTCAGCAAGGTTCAGTTAAAGATTGAGCCTGCCTCGATGTATTTCTTCTCTGCTTCTTCTCTTAGCTTTCACCGGCACGCTTGTCTTTAACAGTTTGCTCGACACGAGTTTAAGTAATAAACCAGCTTTTCAAATATAGCCTGAAAATATTAAGTAAGCCTTTTTAATATTTTGTTATTGTTTTTTTTTGCGCTAAAGATTGACATTTAGTTTTCACAAGTACAGAAACGTTACAAACACACACAGACACACACACACACGTGTCTCTCCCTGCTCGAGGTCTCCTCGTCCTTTCCAGCATAAATAATTCCCTCAGTCTGCTGGCTCAAGCCTGATTAGAATCTTGACTCCAGTTGTGGCTGCTTGAGGAAAAGTGGGGTGCTCTTTGTGTGTGTGTGGGTGTGTGTGTGTGGGTGTGTGTGGGCCTTCATTGCTGCTTTAAGACCAACAAACTCAATACCAAAGTGGCTTCCCTATCCATCAGGCCTGGCCTCTAAAATCTTCATCTGAGAAGTTAAGGCTGGCAAATCCTCACTCTTGTCTTCACACTTTTACTCTTTTTGAACACTAAACCAGTCAGCTGGTGAGACATGAAGCTCTGCAGGCCAGCGGCACTTCTGCAGCCCAGACTGAACGCACCGATTCAGGGGGGGGTTGAGATCCAGGCTCCGCAAAGTTTTCTCCTTCGTTCTGCGTCCTACCAGAGCCCAGCTGGAGACTTAGGTGGAGTTTTACGGGGAGATTTGGGAGATAATGGTGCGACTCTTTGCAGAGTTATTAGTGGAGTTACTGTCGTGAAAACGGACGTGATGATTGATTGGTGTTGTCAGGTCAGCAGTGATGAATCTCCCAGCTTTATTCAGAAATTTCCAACTTCCTTCGGTTTGAAACAATATTTTGTCTGTTCATCTTAGGTAAGGCATACTTTTTATATATTTGTTATTGCCTGCAGCTGAAGTTCAAAGGGCTTCTTTAGCGTACATCTACAAGTGATTAATTTTTGGAGTCAACACCATTCAATATGGTCGCCACAGCTAAGCAACCCTAAAAAGAAACCTTTGTGTGTGTTTTCCGTCTTTCTGTTAGCAAAATATCTCATGAACCATTAGATAGATTTTAATGAAACTCACAGAAAGTAATCATTGGTTGTACATCTACAACTGAGGAACTCTGAGTGTCAAGTCAATACAAGATGGCTGTCACAGCCAACTGACTATTGGAAACAAGAATAGCTATAACTCAGCCAATTTTACAGATAATGCGCTAAACATTTGTGTGGTTGTAGCTGATATTTAGTTACAACACATACTTAGAGCACTACACATTGAGTAGCATCTTTGTTTTAAACTTTAGTAATAGCTGTTGGCATCAACCACGTTTGTTAGCAAAATATCTCATATACCATGAAATGGATTTTAATAGAACTCTCAAGAAGGTATCAATGATTACACCTCTACAACTGATTAAGTTTTGGAGTCACTCTAATTTAAGCTAATCAGCATTAGCCAACACATAAATGGCTCTAACTCAGTCAGTTTTGCAGAGATTGGGGTAAAATGCAGTGTGATGGTAGCTGAGAGTCATTCACAACACATACTCTAAGAGCTAATACATCTTGCATAACAATGAGCATAACATCATTTACAAGATTTACCAAAACAGCTCTAACTCCGTCATTTCTCATCGTAAGATAATTGTAGTTTAAAGCTTTGGCATAAAAGGCAGCATTCCTTCAACTAATGCTAGGTCTTTAATCATATTGTGATTTTACAAGTTATGTACTCCCATATTAATTTTCCCCAGATTACATTCATCTTTATCTCATTCCACCAAAACAAAAGCAAATTGGAAAGTGGCACTGGTTGCTCCCCTCCCCACCAGTGGCGTTGTCCTCCAGCTACAGACCCTAATAATTTGCAGGCTCCTATGTGCTTTCAATTGTATTCAAGTTTAATTTCTTTGCAAATCCATCATCTGGGTATCTGACTGCGCCGAGTCAGACTTATGCAACACATCAAACGCAGACGAGAGGACCCAGAGGGAATCGTATCAAAACCAAACACCGCGGGGAGCCACCAAAGTGAAAAACGACATCAGATTTCCCCCATATTTTTGTCTGCGTGACAAATATTCTGTGTGCCGACTTTGTGGAAAACAGAAGTAATGATAGGAAGGCGTTAAAAAGAAAATAAATAAATAAATGAAGATAAAAAAGACGAGTGTGACTCAGAGATGTGCAAATGAAAAGGACAGAGGAAAATAAGCCGAGATGGAAATATCTGTGTTTACTAAAGTAGGTGGATGAGCAGCATATAAAAAGACGTGTAGGACGATGACAGAGACCCTCATTTCACTGAGATAATTACCTTTGGATATTAAGCCAGTCATTGTTAAGATTTAAGCATCAACTGGCATCCTTATGTAGATGTATGTAAATGTTAACCATTAACATTATCAGTTTTGTCTTCCCTTATGGTATGTATTAATCTTTCAGAGAGTTTTTAAAACATCAGGCAGTAGCTGCTGCTTCTCATTTCCGTGTTCTAACGGTTGCCAGTCAATTACGCTTTCATTATTTCTGATAATCTAACTGTGTAACAACTGCAAGAAAATCTTGTTAGCTCGAAGTAATATCTGTATGTTTTATTGGTGAGACCTGAGTCCAAGTGAAATAAAAGCAGCCTCTGTCACACAGACATGGGTTTGGATGGAGATGGCGAGTGGAAAACAAGGCTTTCTTTGAGCAGGTTTTAATTAGCAATGTTCATAGCTTTGGCTGTGTTCTTTTATGATTGGACCACTGAAAGCCTTTTTGTTTGACTAATGAAACACATTAAGAGGTATATATATGGGTTAAACTGTTCTTACGTTTGTCTTCTTGCAGGTATTTGTGCTTACATAGATTTCTTTTGCATGTATTTTTCTTATATCAGTGGGTGTCTTCATTCTTTCTGGTGTATTACTGTTCCACTGGCTCGGAGAGAAGAGATGAAAGAAACCCTAGCGCTTTGTTTTCCCTTCCTTACAAAATTGTTGTTTTAGGTTTGTAGCCATTGCCCATAATTGCCGAAACAGGGTTTGAGTGTTTGTCTGTCCTGCTCCTAATTTACTATATTGTCTTGGCCCTAATAATCTGAAATGAGACTTGTGGTTGAGGGCTGCCTAACCTCAGACATACCACACGAATTGTGCATAATTCATAGTTTAAATGTGATCCTTTTATAAACAAATCCGTCTTCAAACCCCTTGCACGACGTGAGAAAGGATTTAAAAGTACCTTCTTAAATGAAACTGATTCAGCATGCATACGCAGCAATATCCAATATTTGGATACTCACGCAATATTTATTGTCTTATGTAAATTTTTAAAAAAACCTTTTCAGTTTAAAGCTACATAAAGAGTATTTGCTAAAAAGACAGAATCTCAGCTTTAATTTGAGGGTTTTCACATCAGTAGCAGCAGAAGGATTTTAAAACTCTATACATGAACTGCTTGAATACTTGAATACTGTATTCTGACTATTGTGGCTACATTTTTAAGCGCATTGGTCAACTTCAGTTATTTGTCAATGACCTATATAAAGACATTTGGCACTTACACTAAAAAGAAATGACTGCTAAATACAGTACATAGGGATTTAACAATGTGAAGATACATATATACACACACACATGCTGAGGGATAATTACAGACACAGAACGATTGCACAAGATTGACCAATAACACAAAGTTCACTTTCCTGTTGAGGCTTTGAGAGCATTTACTTGAAAAGGATGTCCTGGTATTTCATTCATAAAAGTAGCAGGTTGCATGAATGGAGAAGTGTGAAAATTATAAAAACCCTTACAGAAAAAAACAAGGTTGCTACTAACTGGACAAATGAGAGATTAATTATGTTAAATGATTAGAAAATATTCTAAAAAGTGTTTTTTTATCAAACAGAGTGATTTTTATTTAGGATGGAAAGCTCATACAAGCCTAAAAACACAGAATAAATTTATAAGTTGTAATTTTAGGTTAATTAGCATGCTTTTAATTCAACGATTATTTAATTAAGAGCCTAAATGAGTTACAACATTAAATATTAGTATTTCATATTTCTGCCTGATGACATAAATGTTATGGACGCTGCTGAAAGGCGAAAGATGCGTGATAATGTTTTTAGCCTTGGTGTGTGTGGTTTTTTTTGTCTGTTGTGTTAGCAAAACGTTTCATGAACCACTGGATGGATTTAAATGAAACTCTCAGAATGTAATCAGTGGATGTGATAAGATGTTTGGTATTAACTGTGGGAGTCAACACATAATGCTATTTTCAAGATTTGACCAAAATGGATATAACCCCTTTATTTCTTAACATATGATGACCTTAGTCTAAAACACTGGCATGAAAGTGGGTTTACTGAGGCAATGGGTCAAAGAGCTCCATCAGCAGCTTTGTGTATTGTATTGTGAGTAAGAGCCCGGACTTCTTTAGCGGTGCTCCTTCACATGAATACCTCCAAACAGTTAAAATGGTGCCATGGTAACGAAACAGAGAGGGAAAGTGACATTAGGTGAGTTGTTTGCGAAACACAATCTGTCGCTGTGACACAGCAAATGTTTATGTGCGGGCTTGAGCGCGTACTGTGTGTGAGTGCGGGTCAACCTTTTTCACCGTATCATCATCACACAAGCTGTTCAGGGCCGACAGAAGCAGTCTGCTGCAGCGTGGAAGAAAGTTACAGATGCTGGCAAAATCATTTTCTAAGTCACATGACAGACAGGCTCTGAAGATGTACAGTTTGAAACATGGTTAGCATATCTGAAGAGGGTAAAATGACACCATAATCAGATCCACATTAAAAGAAATGCATATTTAAAGTAGACAATTATAAAAAAAAAACGTGTTCATTTTCAAACAAGGTAACAAATTGGTGGTAATTGGTAGTGTTGGTGATTAAAAGATATTACACCCAAAGAGAGAAAAGAAAAAGATAATTAAAATTGTTAGATATTTTTAATTTCTTGTTTTTGATCACTTTGGAATGTGTCCTTCTGAACCTAGACTCTACTGTTTTGTATAAACGAGGTTTATAAAAATGCTAATGTTTTTTGAACTGTTTGCTGTTTTTACTGTGTGTGTACACGCACTCGTTTCTTGTTTTTGTATTACTGTGCTGATGTTTTAGCTGTTTTGCTGAAAGTACAAAAGTTTGATTGATATCTGTTTGACTTCCTGCTGAAACACTTTGCCGTTTGGTAGGGTTAAGATGACCGAGTCATGACAGTAAAAGCCTTTTTTGTAACAGTTTAAAAACAAGTGCCTTGGAGGTTTTTGGTTTTTTTACGTTTAGCTTTATGCTCATTGCATCCAAAGAGCACAACAATTTAGCCCACACTAAATTCAGAAGGCACTTCTGCACAATGTGTGTGTGCAGTGCAACCTAATGAAAATATTTTTTGAACATTTCTTTATTATAGAGATCATCCTATTGATTGTGTGAGAGGATGGGTGAGATGACCATTAAAGTTCTAGACTTCATCAACTCAAGACAGCAACATGTCGGTAAACTTTAATGGCAATTCAGCCAATAGTTGTTGAGTTACTTCACTCTAGATTAATGGGGGCTTTATTGCTTTAGTAATGGACAGTACAGCTGTCTTTAAAACATACTAATAATCCCCTTTAGGTACAGGGAAGATAAAAGCTTGGACAGAATTAAATTTGGATCCAATAAATTTGTGTAAATATTAATAATGGGGTACCTTCCATAAAAAAATGCTGCACCGCACCTAAACTACCAACCTTTTTTGTGATCTGTGACCACGCTCCATCTAGTTTAGAATTACTCGTTTTGTAAACTGAGACAAAGGGAGACAGGCTGAGGCGTGAGATGGAAAAAGAACAGGTGCCGGCGCAGGTATGCAACCAAAGCGTTCTGCGCTAGCTTAATAAATTTATTGTGTGTTGATAAGAACACATGATTTCAAGATGTTCCTTCCTCTAGTTTCAGTTCTGCTAAAAAAAAATAATAATAATAATCCGTCAAATCTCTGATTTCTTAAACTGTAATAAAAGAAAATATTGCTCCCCTGAGATGGAAATCAACCGGGATGTCCTGAACGGGCTTCCAAGGGGATTGCCTCATCATGGTGCGGCTGCTGTGATGATGTTATCAGAGACAGCTGCGTGGAGTGGAGACTCTCAGGGAGCCTAGAGCCAGCCAGTTGGCAGCAGATCCACCTGCTTCGCATGTGCACTTTTCATCTAAACCCCTCAAAGAAATTCCCTTTAGTTCTTTTCTGTGTCCACTGCCCCCCATGTTCTTTGAAGTCGTGATCCAATGTGTTTTTATGTATTAGACATCTTATCCAATCGTCTTATGGCCATGTTATGTCATGTGTTCGAGCCACAGATTTGTTTGAAGTTTTACAACAAACTTTTCTTGTAGGTTTTGGGTCACAGGTGAAACGCATTGGACGTGTACAAATGAAACCAAACTTCAACAGCCGAAGATGATCCAAGCAATCACTCCAGAAGCTGATATATTAATCACATTTATCCAGATCACTGAGAGCTCCTGTTGATGTAAATGGGAATCAACACCAGTTGTTTGCCTACACTTGGAAGTGGTGCTAATTTAATTAAAAGCCATTGAAGGAGCAGATGCCTAACTTAATACCATCAGTTCAGGGCTCCCCTGCTATCTGACTAAAATCCCACAGTTCTTTTTGTATGATTCACACAGGAAAATATGCCTTTCTTTGAGGCGAACCAACTCTTTGGTGGTGTTGGCACTGGGGCAGGAAACAGTTGAGGGTGTCGGAGTGGAACGGCAAGGAGTACGGCTGTGGGTTCACAAAATCAGACTTAGCGTTAGGGCAATTTTTAATGCAAACTTGTGCATTTTTATTTCAGCTTATGTGAACCTCTTCATATAAAACTGTTTGACTTCATATTAGTATTTTATTCACTTTCAAAGGTCTCCAGTGGTTTCATTGTCCAAAAATTGAAAAAGGCATTGCAGTTTGTGTTTGTAAAATTCCAATTTTTGTTGCTTATTCAAGGCATCTCACTGGTTTGCAACTGTTGGCAACAATTTGCTAAGGACATTTGCAAGATAGTTTCCAAAACGTCTCTAAACGTTTGTGAGAGTTCTCAATTTCCTTGTGGGAATTCTCGCAAAATAGTCACACAGTTGTCTGGAACCCATCTGAAATCCTTCTCAGTTCAGTTTTTGTTTGTCAAAAAATCCAAAAAATGTAAGACAATGTTGAGAGGGATTGGTGACCTATGAAACTAAAAAAACATAAAAGAGAACCTGATATACCGGAAGCCCCGAGAGCATGACAAAATTATGAATAAAATGAGCATGAATTGCAAACACATTGAGACATAAATGAGACACTTTTGCGACTAAATTGCGACTAAGAAATTTGCCCCAAAATGCCCCAAATTTCTTGTTGCAAGTACCAATTCAAAGTGAATCCAAGTGGAAATTTGCTAAATTTTGTGTCCCCCAACTAGATGTCAACAGTCGCATCCCAGTGAGATACACGCTTTAAAGAGCTGCTTGAAGAGGAGACTTTTTTGGCATAAACCCTCGTCATTATCATGTCAAGTTTAAAAGGAGAAGACAATGTTCTGACAAAAGTTGCAGACAGCCCAGTTGTGATGTAACATTACACTTTTTCACTTTAATATCCAAGGTCACAACAGTCTGAGTCCTTCCAGTGGAAACACTTTCAGTGACGCCATTAAAGCCTTGATTCTTTGACTCTTTTTTTTTTTTCATGTGGACTCGCTCAAATCAGTTCATGACAGTAGCATGAGACTCAACAGGACACTGTCAGATCTTCTGTCCGGATTCCACAACAAAACTGTTTCCTGGACTAAAGTGAAGAAATTACTCACTCCAGTCTTCTGTGTCTGAATGCCAAAAAGTTCTCAATGACGTTATGCCAATTTAGCTTTTATTAATGGGAACTGGGTGAATCTCCAAACTATCATTCATTTATGGCACTATTTAGTTATCAAAGTGACAGTGTGAGCTATCATGAACAGTTTTATAGATCCAGTTTTATTAAAGCCTCATGTGGACTGTTATTTCTGTCGCTTCTTACATAAACCAAAAACAACAAGGCAAGTGTTGTGTTGTAGAGAAAGTAGTCCTAATGAACCTCAATCCAACTATTTCTTTGGTCTCCAGCAAACCTCAGCATGAAGATTAAAAGGCTTTTTGGCTCAGACTGAGAGGAGAACTTTATGTTGACTATGGAAAAGTCATGGAAAATTAATGTGTGAGAAATAAAGTGAACAATGAATCGTGCATATTGTTTGGCATCCTTTGTCATTTTGGAGCACTATTCCGAAACAGTTGTTCATTTCATTTTTGGTCTTGTTGTCCGCCTCGCTTTGAGCTGTCTTTAAATTATTAATAACTTGTTGTTGGGTTTAGCTGCATTTGCATAAAACTCTCAGACTGTAAGGTAAGTTCTGACATCAGTGGCTGTGCTGTTCAGTATTCCCCTCAATAAGGCTCTTTAATAGAAACTATGATTGCATTTTGATTAGTCTCCAGTGTGACCACAGCAATATTGCAGCGTGAGCCTCATCAAATGTGTTCGGGGCTTTAACAGAACAAATTATTACGTTTCCTGTTTTTAATTTTAAGCAAAAAGTTGAACTGGGACAGTCTCAGCACAGTGGAGAAGATTAAAATATGTGTGACATTTTTTTTGTGAGGACAATTTTGAGAAAATTAGGCAGCGAATATACAGCTTTCCCTGAAATCTAATGTTACTTATGGGGACTGAATTGCTGTTACATTATCGACTTAATGAACTACATTTACTTTGAACTTAGTGATTTCTGCAACACCATGTGTAGTTTCATACTTTTACAGTAAGAAAATTCATCTTACTGCAATTTGGGTGAGCATTTTTAACTTTTTGACAACAAAATCAGCAGTGCTACAGATGATACATACTTTTGATTTTTTCCCCCAGTTCATACAATTAGCTCTGAGACTTTAACAGTGCACATCTAACGAATCCAAGATAACTGTTAAGTGAACAGTGAGGAAAAAAAATGCTGCAAGAGAAATGTTTCTTTTAAACAACCCAAACAAGATTTTAATATTAAAGTGTAAGGCAATGTAATAATTAATATTACTTTTCTGTCTCTCAGGTCAGAGTCGGGAATCTCCAAATTCACTCATCGTCTCTCTCTGAAAGAGCGATCAACGAAAACAGAGAAGACTTCTTCGGAGAGACCACCATCCTATAGAAGACGATCTCTAAGTGTGGACTGGTAAGACCAGAGGACATCTTTTAATGCCTTGTTTTTTTATTTCCCAAAGGTGGGCAATAATGTTTATGCTTGAGTCTGTGTGTGTGTGTGTGTGTGTGTGGGTGGGTGTGAATGTGCAATTGTTTGTATGTTACCAAATTATCTCATGAACCACTGGAAGGATTTTAAGAAAGTAATCATTGGATGTACATCTGCAATCGCTTAACTTTTAGAGCCACCCCCATTAAAGGTGGCCACCACAGCTAATTAACCTTAGCAAACACAATAATGGCTACAACTCAGTCAGATGTATGGATATTGAGCTTTATGACATAGTAGCTGAGAGTCAATCTCATCACGTACTCCAAGCACTAACAGACCTTGCATGAGATTGTACATATCGTTGTTTTCAAAGCTTGACCAAAATGGCTATAAATCTCTCTTTTCTCAACATAAGAAGATCTTAGTTTAAAACTCTGGCATGATATTCAAGGCCTTTAATAGACGTTATGTAAAGACCTCTAGAAAGTTAGAAGTGACGATGGGGTGTGCTTAATTTCTGGTTGTAAATGACAAAACACAACAGAAACCAGCGAGTATGCTCAAAACTGAACGTAAAACTGATTGTAAATGTGAAAAGAAGGCAGGTATCACTTCTAGGACTTTTAATGCTTTGCTTATTCAATTTTAAACGGAACTTTATAAGTGTTGTGGTGTCTGTTTACAAAGTCAAAGCCCTGGCTGAGGTGGATTGGGGGCTGGTGTTTTGGGGTCAGGGGCAGAGAGTGGGCATGGTGATGATAGGGTCCTTTTCTGCCTCAGCATCTTGGTTTCATTGAGGAGCGCCAAGTAGCTCTAGTGGCGCCAGCTCATCTTGCTCTTGTAAAGTTCCAGTCTTCAGGCAGCCGATGAAAGGAGCTTGAAAGCTTTCCATCACAAGGCTGCCTTCCCGTCCCCACCCATGGGAATCCTTCTCACTCTCCCCTCTTTTTTTTCTTTTTTAACTTGGCCTCAACTCGTTTATCTATCCATTGATCCTGCAGTTCATGCATCTGGCATCCTCCTTGAGCTTCCTGCTATGTGTTCCTGGCATTTCCTGTGTTCTTTTCTCATTATTAGGAACAAAGATCTGGATTTAAAAGAATATTGTGCTTCCTTTGCACTTTATTTCTCTAATAAAACTGCACAGTTTAATTTCTAATCAGTCCTGAGGTTTATAATTACTTTGCACAGACTCTAGAAGTGATTGAGTGGGGTTACTTTGTGGTTTATGGAGCTACAGGTGGGCTTCTCTGAGGTCCTATCAAGTCATGCTAGGTGCTGCTGTGAGGTCTTACAAGATCTTTTGTTGGCCTTATGAGACGAACTGTGTGGTCGCGAACTGACTCAAAGACGTGTGGTCCACCAGCAGAGACTTTGTGTTAAGTGTAGGAGCCGAGGTGTTTGTGCAGTGTGAGGTCCTTTAACAGCTCCGTGTTTTTTTTTTTTTTCTTCTCCCGTGTTACAGGAGAGGAGACCTGGCCTTTAAAGTTCAGACCTCGACTGATGTGGTCTGGTTTTAATGGAGCACAGTGGGTACAATGGACATGCTCATTTACAAGGGGGATAAAGCGGGGATCAGCTACAGCTGGATTTGGACTTTCTCTGTGCCGGGCCACCGTTACAGCAGTGTGACTCGCCTTTTGTGACATGACAAATAATGGGGAGATTCGAGGTTTGGGCTTGAGTCATGCTCTTGGGAGACGAAACAAGGTTGATCCAAATCTTAACAAGACCTGAGTTGCTCCTCTGGAATGCTCAGTCATCAGTGTGGTCAGAGGGGAAGCACGCATGCTTCCAGTAGCATCAATTGAAAATACTCATAGCCGGTTAGATATTTCAAATTCTTCAACGTTTAACACTTCCTGTAGTCTGTCTGTGCAATCACTTAATACAAAAATAGCTATAACTCAGTAGGCTTTTACAGACATTTGATGTGGTAGTAGCTGAGAGTCATCCACAACAAATAGTCTGAGCACTAACACATCTCACAGTATCACAGGAGAAAGCATACAACGTTATTTTGAGGGTTTGACCAAAACGGCTCAATATGCATTTCTTCAAGGAATGCTAGGCTTTAAATATGGTATTTTATTTTGTATAATAAAGTCAAAAGAATGTGAATATAAACATGTTTCTTGCTGTAGTTACTGTAGTTCCTCTACTTATAAACGAGACCCGAACATAAGATTTCATATTTTGAAAAATATAATTTCAACATGAAGCGTCACAACTGTGATTGCTTTCTCCGTTTATTGCTGTTTTTAATTTTTTTGTTTAATCTAAGGTTTTAACTGATGATTAATGAATTTTCTGGAGTTCTGATTCAAAGGCTGTGAAACTGATAGAAAAAAACACAGAACTGTGTTAGCTTAAAGTCACATTCCAGTGAAATTAAATGTGAAAATGTGAGCTTTTCATCCACCAATATGTGCTCTCAAAGTAAAGTCTCATAATGTGTATTTATGCACTGCTCCCTCATTTTGGCCTTTAAATTGAATATATAGAGTGTAATGTGAGACAAGAATCACACAAAATACCAAGCTGGAAGCCTCCCAGCAGCCCTCCACAGAAAAGCAGTTTACTTAACACTTTGCCTTCTATTGGTTTAACACTCCGCTTTCTATTTAGTGGACCATTGCCATTTATGTAGATTGAAGTCAGATACACAAACAAGCTGCGACCATTAAGGAAATTGTGTGGCAATGCAGCTCATGTACAAGTACAAAACTGAAGCTGTTTTATGGTCGTTTCAAAATCTGTCAGGGTTGACAAGGCCTTGGGAAAAATGTGATAATAAAAGATAATGGCAGTCATTGTTATTGGTAATCATAGCTAATAGTCTCTGGGGGTATGGTTGGAGAAAAAAGTGAGAAAGAAGAAAAGAGGAAAAGTTATGACCTAAGGAGAAATAGGAAGATAGCTATTATTTGATTGTAGAAAAAAAAAGAAGATAAAAATGATGAAAAATACTGCTGATAGAATTGCAGGAAAATATGAATAAATGTGTATTTATTTCACAAATTTAACCCTAACTGATGTGGTGAGCAGCTGCTTAGCTTTAAACAACCATTTGAGGGTTTTTTGGTGAACATGGGATCATTTTCACAAAAAACAAATTTAGACCAGAACCACACTGGTAATCTTTGGGAAGTGCTGACTCTATAAGATTGAAAACTAGATAAAAACAAAGAACTTTGTTCAGTTCTCTGCATAAATTAATGCTGAGACATTGCAAATTGTATTCTTAATATAACAATGCCACAATATATGTAGGTCATAATCTCAGTTAAACGTATTTGAACAACTGAAAAATCTTGTTTTTGCATTTTTTCTAATTTTTTGACAAATTTATTTAAAGAAATCTATTAGACTGTGAAATGTCACTGATTTCAGAATATCATACAGTTTTTAAATTTAATTCTTTTCAATCAAAATTCAATTTGAGCTGCATTTATTTAGCTAGATTTGATTTTGCATCATTGCAGATATTGCCTTTTGGATTTTGTTGTCTGTATTCAAATTACTGCATCATCGGCATAGAGGAATACTGACATTTTGACTTGATTTGATTTACCACTAAGATAAAGTATCAAAAGATGTTGTCCAAAAACATTGAGCCTTATTGGATTACAACTAGGCAATAATGTTGATAATTGGTCACTTCAACAAAAGTATATTTAATAACTAATATTATAGGAAACGTAAATTTTTTCATTATCAATAAAAGAAAATTGGGATTGCCAATCTAATAACGGTGGTAATTTGACATAACAAATGTACTGTTGATATAAAATAACATTGTCACTTTAAAGCTCTGGACAGAGTTATAGATTTTAAAATATACATAGTCTATTAAACCATGTGCACACTGTAACTTACTGATCATCGGGTATCAACGGCCAATGAACACCAGATGTTTGTGGTATAAAGGCAGAGGAAGAAGAAAGTCGGTCGCTTGCCAGTAACAGCAGATTATTTGTTAGCAATTTTTGTCTCAAATGAAAGACTGTAAATGTACTTGTGTAAACTGATCATTTTTAAAGACAGATGTTGGTTGTTATGCTCTTTATTTCCCAAATCCTCGGCGTAGCTCAGTTAACTTCAGTGAATTGCTCCCTTAGATCCATGGCACATTCTTTTTGTACAATTAATTCCAGGAGCCTGAGCTGGCCAATGAAACCTGGCGTTTGAGGGAAACAATTTTCACCTGCTCTAATTAGACAACCAATCAAGCGATAAATTAAATCAAAAATTTTCTAGCGCCTAATTTTTACTGTAAACTATGGAATTCTGCAATTCTTTTTCGACATTTAGAAACAAATTTTTGAATTAGTTTTATTTAGATTCAAGTGTAAGCCTTCTCCTTGTATTGTCTAACACTTAAAGCACAGTTAAGGATTTAAACATCAAGAAAAGTTTGATGTTTAATGATTATAAAAGGGATGTTTGCTGTGCTTTAACAAAGTTATAGCAAAACAGTTCACTTCTATATCCTATCAGGATGCCAGGAGGGTCTTTGCCACAACTCCATGCAGAGATGCAGCCATGAAATTCAGCCAAGTATTTTTATTTGCCAAAATGCTCCTGGAGTGGAAACTTTTATATAAGTACTTAAAGACCACCATGTGATATAACAATCAGCACTCACCCCGTATTCACCTAAACAGCTGAAAAGGAAAAGAGCAGTCAGTACAACACCAGCAAGTGCTTCATTGTAAGGTCACAGAATGTTCTAAAGGGCCTAACTCCTCTCCGTCCCCTGAAGGCCCTCTGCTCTGTTTGGTGCCAAGCTGTCTTCAGGGATACCACCACGCTCACAGCCCTCTGAGGATGACGTCTGAACTTTGATGTCAGGAAAGAAACTCGCCCGCTCTTCCCTCGGTTGTTACATTAACACAAGCACACGCTCACAGAGTGGCAAAAAACCCATGCCTGCATGTCTGATTTCGGCCTTTAATATTCATGCTCACACATACACATGAGCAAACACACGCTGTAATACTTAGGAGTGTGTTGGGCTGTGTGTGTGGTGCTAATCCTTATGAAGTGTGCACAAAGGAATATAAAAAGAACACAGCAAAATCGCTAATTTCTTACTGGAAAAAGAGGGGCAACGCTCCGAAGGCCTGGGCGCAAAGTGGTTTTGGACAGTCTGCTACTTGCCTCATTTGGTTTTCATTTAATTCAATATTACCCACTTTTTTATTTTTTCCTTTGATTTTCTTGCTTTTCATCTATGTGGCGGAGGGCTTTCAGTTTGAACGGTAAGGACAAATTTAGGAGGGCATAAACGCCAGTCTTTTTTTTTCCTGTAGAACTTCTAATAACACGATAAGAATCAATGGGACTAATTCTTGCTTCCGGCAAAATGTTAGACACTTTATTTCTACTTTGAAAGATTTACCAAACAAGCTTTCTGAAAGAAGCACCATTCTACCTAAATCTAGTTTTATTGTTTTTGTGTTTTTTTTTTTGACATTTCAGACATTACAGTCGAGTGATTGTCAGTATTTGAGCACCATTTCCATTCACTTGCATTTACACAGCTGAGCGAAAGTGAAAGGACATTTCTGTCACAATGCCACACAAGTTTTCTCTTTTTGCACCTTTTTATTGGATAATGATTAAATGGCTTCAGCTGTTTATCTAGAGGTGTGTATTTAAAAATATGTCATTGCCGACATTTTGATGAGCACCTTTTGAAGTTTGGTTGCAAAGCCAAAAAAGGGGCTACTTTTCTTGGTTTTTAGGTCTACTTCAAATTAAGATCAAAACTGCTTAGAAGTGACTTTTTGGCACATACTACTGAAATAAAAGTAAAAGGGACCTAAAGTTTAAAAATAAGTTCACAGTTTTAAGTTGGTGTCTAATAATAGTTTGTGTAAGGCTGAAACTTCATGGTTACAGGTTTAGGAACTGCTTGTAAGTTTAAACGTTTTCACAGACCTGTTGAACAGAAAGCCAGTGGGTTTTTTGTAAGAACAGTGTGTTTCAGTGTGTGTGTGTACTTTTTCTCATAATGATACCATTCTTGAAACTGTTAGGGGGAAAAAAAACAACTACACAATCACAGTTTTGTAACAACAGAGAATGCTTTTCCTGTCGATGAAAGTCACACAATATGACAGAAAGGTCCAAAACAGCTGCAGTTTTGAAGCTGTTCAGGGTGAGTCTTTTTACCCTGTATAATCTAATTGCCTTCAACACAAACAAAAATATTTGTACAGGGTTTTTGATGCTTTTTGACATCATTGTTGAGGGTATAACGGTACATCTAAGTCATGATTTGGTACGTACTTCAGAATGAGGGTCACAGTTTGCTATGGATTTGAAACAACAAAAAAGAAAAAAAAAAAGACAAATGCAAAATTCTGGTTCTCTTTTTATATTTTAAACAAATAATAATGATTCTAAAAGCAAAGATAGAAAAACAAACTAGTGTTGATAGTGGGTTGGGTCTAAGGTAGCAGTCCATGTACAAAAAGGCAGGATTTATCACCTAGTAAAATGTATTTTCATTGAGTTTGAGTTATAAATATGTTCATGTGTCAAACAAAAAATTTAATAAATTTCAGAAAAGCATCTTTCCTTATCAGTTGGGTCAGAAATATATTACCAAAATAAAAGCAGTGTTGCTTTATTTATTTAAAACCTAGTCATGTTAAAAAAATTAAAACTGAGCTCTTTGAGATCTCCCAATTCTAAAATACAAAATAAATTAAATCTGAAACACTTACATTGAGCTTCTCAGTAACTGAGTGCTGGTGGGGCAAAATTATTCTTGATATCAAGGATATTAAGTAAACACTCAATTTGCCTGCCATAGTTGGTTTCAAAGCATGCATAATATGGCATAACTGCTTGCTATTTATGCATGTCTTGTTACTCTGCACCGCTGGCTCAGATCATGACCAGGAAACTTTTTCACACAGCTGATTTGAAGCAAACAGGCAGCTTCCGCAGGTTATCCTGAACCAGGCATTCAGGCTTTTTTATGTAGAGTGTTTTAAATGGTATCTTTCACTCCTTCTTTTCTGCTGTGGCTGTCAGCAAAATGCAGGTAAATAAGAATCACCTGTGACTAACATATTTGTTGTGTACTTCAATGTACCTGTGCCAAACGTTCAGTGTGAATACATGTATGTTACACCTCTAATAATTGTGAAACTGTTTTCTTCAGAACAAAAGTTAGTTATCATTGTTGTTGCAAGTTTGTATACCAGCTTCTTCTGTAATCATTTTTGGACCCACACATAAATACATACACTCCAACATTCAAAAGTTAACACACACAAACTGCATTCTTGTTTCTTGATGCTGTGGGCTGCTATAAGGGAGATTTATGAGGCTGGCTCCCTCTTGTCCTGAGTATCTCTGACTTGAATCTCTGGTTTCCAATCCAAACCTCAACTCAGCACACAGACACCAAGAGATGACGGGGTGGAAGGAGGGAGAGAGGCGCACTGAAAGTGAGAAGTTGGGGTGTTCAGTGGGGTGACAGGAGATGTCAGGGAAGACTGAAGTGAGTAAGAAGAGAGCGGGGAAAAGACAACAGCGGGGGGAGTGTGGGACTGAAAGTGAAGTAGATGAAAAGACGGACTGGAAGGATGATTGAAAAAGTCACCAGTAAAGTGATTAAGACTTGTGAAAACTGTAGAGACGTGGCAAAGGTTGTGAAACAAAGAAAATGGGGGGAAAAGAAAAGCAAGGGAGAAAAAATCGGGTCAGTGTGTTTTACATGTATGTTGGTTCCTGTTTGGACATTTGTGTGAAAGCCAGTGGGTGAGATGGGGAAATGTGCAACATAACTGAGAAAAGACCAGGAAAGTTGGTGAAACTACGTCCTCCTGCTTACATGTGGCTTGCTAGTTTGTGCGTGTTTGTCTTGAAAAATGACTTATTAATACTGAAAGTCCAGATATAAAAGTACAGTGGTTACAGGGGGCCAGGAGCTCTATCAGCACCAGAAAAGGTTTATATTTGCTTTTTAAACACATACTAATCAATCTGGATGGATTGTTTTGTTTAGTCTCTTTTCCAACATCTGAATTAGTTGTTCAACAGCATTTTGTTCGATTCATTTAACCTCATCAGCATTTTCCACAGCCTCTAATCACCATTAATGTTAAAATTGAAAACCTATCTTTTGTGGGATGTAGTAATCTGTCCCTTCTGGCATTGCCAACCTTCACCTGCTCACTTCTAGCTTTGATTACAGCCAGGATCTTGATCTTAAGCCTCTTTGTCCTTCATATCTTCATCACCACAGCAAATAACTTTGTGATAAACATTTACTTTTTTTTGCCACTTTTAAGGAATATGAAAGAAATTCAACACAGTGGCAGATTATTATTTATACTACCAATGAACATAGGCACTATAAAGCTCTCAACAAATTTATCCACGCAAACTGTTGGGACTTTGCAGATGCACACATTCATGCTTATACTATTTTTGGATCAAGAGCACAACATAATTCGACTCAGGAGTTTAACATTTTACACTCCAGCCTAATCTGTGGTGATAGTGTACTGGACTTTGAATAAATTCTCATCAGGAATTCAACACAGTTTCTCTGTTCTTGTGCTCCCTGAGTGATCCTATTATATGATCTTGCTGTAAATTAAAAAAAATCTCATGTTGAAGTATTTTTTTTAATCAAAACAAGTGTCTTTAGATGCATTTTCACTGCAAGAACCTTTTTCAGGTACCAGGATAGTATTCTGGGGTCATTCTTTACCCCGTCTTCCATTCCCACTACATTTACTAGTGGAAATGCAGATTAAATGCCCTGATAGGGAGGTAGTACTTTTCAAATTACCTGGAACTGTCAGGGTTTTGAGGGAGCACTTAACATTTCTGATCGTTGAGTCACCCAAGATACCCAACGACAGTATATGAAAGAAAAGGGGGCTATCTAACCAGTTGCAGCACTTCAGCAGCTGAGGAGAAGCAATGCACGTCAGATATTTAATTTGCCTAATTTACCCTGTAGTTCAGACTGTGGTGGAAACACAAGAGAGCTGAAATTACCAGGGATAATAATTACCAGAGTAAAAAGGTTTCAGGTCGCATAGTAGAAATGTGCCTTTTGTTGAGATAAATCTCTCTTTGAACGGGAGATTTATCATTGTTGTCGGCACGCAAAGTCCTGCGTGATCACAAAACTCTTTATATGGTTTTTGTTCACACAAGGTTCTTACTTTCCTGATGTTGACACCGCCATCATCTATCTGTTCATCCATTCCCATGTGCATGTGTAGGAGCAAATATGTTATCATTTGTAGAAAGCATCTATCACAGTAAGAAGAATAGTCTCCCCACCCACCCATTTAACCACCTCCCTCTGTCCATATCACAGATAAATAGCTGTGGGACTTTAAACATGGCGCCCAGCCGGCGTGTGACTGAGAGAATGAGCCAACTGGTGGCTTTAGTTGCCAGGGGTTGCCCCCACCCTTCTCCTCTGCCTGGCTGGGTGGGTGGCATATGGTGGCCCAGGCAGCGACCCCATTGGTGTGATACACACACACATACACATACTGAGAGGTCTGGAGCCACCCAGGCTGGACCCACGATCACCGTGGGAGACACAGTGTCACCAAGCCTCCGACAGAGGAGGGGTTGTGAATATGTTTGTGTATGGGTGATCCCACCTTGGACGCATCCCCCCCGTCCCCCTTCTGAGAACGTGGACCGCTGCTCGCCATCTCATCCCCATGGTGACTCCACTGTTGTTTCTGCTCATCAAAATTAGGGAGATTTACCTCTTCGCGCACCCACAACACATGCGCGCGCACAAAGCCAACAGGTGGCAGGCCTTGCTCAGCACAGCAGGCCAGCTTCAAAGGTTAAACATACACTCTTTCTCTGCCGTTCTCCCAAGGGACAGCAAGAGAAAGTGAAAATAAGCGGACAAGATAAAACAAGGGGGAAAAAAACTCCGTAGTGCTGCGCAAGCACATTTATCCGGGACCATGGAGTACATACTTTGAAATCACAATGTTTACCTAAACATGTCCATGAAAAGTGTGCTGCTCTCACACCTGAACTCCCAAACTAACAACCAGATGTCAGTCATCTGCAGTACTAGCTGTCAGCACACACCTGACCTTAAACCAAGACTTTGTGATAGTGCTGCATGTGTATCACACACATTACAGATCACAAGAAATCAGTCTGATTCGCTCAAAGCTTACATTGGCAAATAAATATTATATGCTACAGTGAACTTATCAGGAAGAGAAGCTTAAGCTATCAATGCTGGACAAATAAAGAGTGGAAATATACTTTAAATCTGTTAAACACTGAATCTGAATCAGCTTTTTTCTGACTGATATAACTTTTACTCTGCCTTTTGTTGAAAATCTAACAAAAGGTGGTGTTGACTCATAAATTCAAAGTTTATTAGTTGGTCTGTCTTAATTACTACAAATCATTTGAGTAGACTGCTATCCTTTTGCATCATTGTAGTCTTTTCATTAATATAACAACTGTACCATTTTTTTTTGTTTTATACAAACACATATAATCCAATATAATATGATTAAAACAGATTTTTTTAATATAAAAAAAATAATAACTCATGAATATGCAGAATAACTTGGCAAGATGCAACATTTTGTAGCACAAGTTTCATTAGGTCTGTTTTCATTATAAGTACACTAAATATGGCACATATTGTCTCAAATACAATCTTGGCACCACCTTTTTTGTTGTTTTTTTTTTTAAGTATCTATGTAACAAGCCTTGGCCTGGATATCTGCAGGCTGCACCAAAACACTGACTCTTCCCAACCAATACTGCTGCTTGAAAAGAGCTGATTGAGTTCCACTTTTGCATGATTCATTCCTGATTTATTATAGTTGTAAAGTAAAACACATTGTGGTTGTTTTGAGTTTTTTATGTCATTGAGGATACATTTTATTTCAAGTTGCATGAGAAAAAAGCCCAACGCTACACATACGTTGTTGCAAAAAGACGCTTTCCATAGTGTTTTCATAGTGTTAATACCACAAATCTAAAAAGATTTGGGCAACGTGATTATAAAAAAAAGTACTCAAATTATTATTAGTTCTTGTCTGATTTACAGTTTAGTTTGCACAACTTCAGGAGGTGTTTTACAAATATTGATCTGCTAAAATGTTTCAAATGTGACTGACTGTGTTCCTTTGCTGGTTTTAGGAATTGTTGTGTTGGGGCGTGAAAGTAAATTACCAAAACAACAGTGATGCATACACCAGACACACCCTTTGGAAATTTCTCATCCATCAACTATGATGTAAAAGGCCAATTACTGCTGGCTAAAAATTCATGTGAACTCAATGGGCTGCACATACACGGAAGGCCTTTAATATGTGAACATGTGTATGTGCGACTTCATCTATGCATGCATGAGAAACTGCAGGTCAAAGTGTTGCCGTGGCCTCATGTTGCCTATAAGCTGATAAGAGCCAAGGCAATTCTAGCAAGACCGCCACCCCCCTTCTTTCTCCCCTGCCATCAGCCCCCTTTCTCTGTCAGCCTCTCCCTCTCTGCATCCAGCAGCCCGGCTGCTTCCAGCCTGTCTGGTGCCAAGACTCAGATTTCAGAATTTCCTTCTACAAGCCACATTTAGAGCAGCTAGCGTACTTTGTATATGTGTGTCTGTGCTTGCGCGTGTGTCCGTTGGAGGGAGGGAGTTTGTGCGACTTTCTGCTCTCACCTCTCTCGCTATCACCGCTCCGTCTTCAGTGAGCACCGTCCGGGGAAGGGGGGAGCCTTCTTTTTGGTTTTTCTGTGGCTTTTTTTTCCATTCATCCTCCACTTCTTTGTTTATCTGGTAAAACCTCATTTGTGCACTCGACAGATGCAGTACATGTCAGCTAATATTAACGACCCATCGAGCAATAAACATAATTAGTCACGCATTTACATACATCTGAGATTTATGCGTTCCTGAGGTGGTAGGCTGGTCAGAGTGAGTAGTGGGGGTAGGAGGGGGAGCTCTTGAAACACTCAGATAGGAGAGCATGTGATGGAGTTGGGGTTTAGCTGGTGGTGTAGCAGAGGCATGACGAAGCAGGGGGGTGGTTTGAAGGGAGATAGGGAGTGGATTTTTGAAAGAAAGGACTAAGTGGGCAAATTTTCAGTTTCAGTCTAAATTAATTCTGAGTGTTTGTGACCAACTAGCCATGTTGGTGCATTTTGCACTTCCAGTCTTTGAAAATCACATCCTGTTTTTGTGTATATGGCTATATTTTAGGTCGCACATTATTTTGTAGCCCTTGGCCCACTTTGTACCCACCTTGAAGGCACCCCCGTCTTTGCATACCAAAGTACACTTTTGAAAAGAAGATAAGCAGATTTGGACCTGCTTTTTAAAATAATATTATTTATTATCAGGATGGTTAGACCTGGATATTTAGGGTTGTAGCCTCAACAAGGTATCAGAATAACACTGTAGAATTAGGGAAACAAAACCAGAAAGAATTTGAGACACTTGCAACAACTCTGACTATCTTGAGAGAAAGTTTGCCACACTAACTTTTTGAACATGTTCAAAGTTCAGCAACAAAAGTGCAAGTCTCTGAGACTCTTTCACCTGATCAACTGAGAACCCTCGTGAATTTTGAGACAATTTGGAGAGTCTCTCACAAAAGTTTTTGCTAACTAGTCTCAAACAGTCACAGCCCAGCGACATCCTGCCTTGAGATAATCTTGTGTCAAGAATTGGTAAAGTTATAGCCCTTTTGGTCAAACCTTAAAAATAACTTATTTTTTTCCTTTTTCTTTTCTCTATTTTGTCATTTGTCATACATACATATACTTGAATGGATAGGCATGTTCGTTGTATGTTTTACTTTGCAAAAACTTAATAAACATATCTTTAAACCTTAAAAGTATCAAATCACAGTCTCTTGGGATATTGCAAAACCTCAGACAATCGGTTGGCCCTCAGAGTATGTGTTGTTAATCACTGTCAGGTACTGCCACATCTGATTTTAGCTTAATATCTGTCAAACTGATTGAGTTATAGCCATTTTTGGGTTGGCTGAGGTCAAGCTTTTGTGACCATCGTGAATTTGGTTGACTCCAAAAGTGAACATCCAGGGATTACGTTTGGAAAGTTTCATTAAAATCTGTGCCGTTGTAATGAAACCTTTTGCTAAGATGACAGACAAACAAACACACGCAGACACAGGCAAAAAACAGTATCACCTGCCTTTAATATTTCAGCAATAAAATCAGTTTGCACATCTGCTTTTTTTTTTTTGTCTTTTTCTATCTGAAGTTGCAATGTTTTTTTCACCACACATTAGTGTAATTGAGTTGTATGCTTCTCTTTAAGAAAATATGTTTCTTTGTGCTTCTGTAAGTAATGAGGCCTGTCGTCCCTATAATGTGCTTTGGTGTTTTTTGGCACTTAAATGTTCATTCACATATGCTGACCAGAAGCATTCACACAAGCTTTAGATTCCCTGTGACTCTGTCTTTGTGTTAAAAACATTTTGCATTGTTCAGTTGAGTGTAGCATTATTTATCTTTAGAGAAGCACTAAGCACTGTCAGAAAACCTTTTTTTTTCTTTTGATATTTACCATCAGGATTGTATTAGCCCTTTCTTTTATCAGCCAGACTAAACTGAACCTCTAGAACTGAACAGAAGTTAATGTAAGAATACTATTGAATGAAATTTTAGTTAATAATTTGTGTTCACAGGTGTTTTTGTCACTTTAGGCTGGTTGAAAGAGCCAATACGACTTATAAGATTCAAGAAAAAAATGGGCTTTATCAGACCAAACAGTATTTTTCTCTCTGCTGCCAGTTTCATCTGTCCTGAAGTCTCTCTGACATGTTCTTTTCCATAGCACTGTTATTAGCTGTTGTCATGAGTACTTGTGGCTGCATTCTAGCTTGCTCAGAGAATCCCACAAATGTGCAATTTGTGCAAAGCTGGAACCAGAAGTTATTTAAAATATGCTTCAGTCATAGGTCTTTCCCATCTTGACTTTTAGTCAAACAGTTACTAAGTGTCTAGACTCTGTCTGCATGTTTTTGTTTACATCTGACTCACCGGCTTAAGGCTTAAACTGGCTTTAGCAAAAAAATATAAAAGAGCTGTTAAAACTAATAAAGCAAATGCTTTCTGTATGTGTTTGCAGCTTAGGGGTGTTGATTGTTTGTGGGTGTATTTGATGTGGGCCTGATCAAGGGGCTATGATGGTGCCTGACTCTTAAAAGTCACTTGGTTTCCCAGAGAAAACTATTTCCTGTTTCCCAACACTTTAAAAACCGTATAAACGTATATGCAGCAAATGCTGCATGCAAGTTCAAATCAGCTCAAGTTGTTTACATGTTTGTAGCAATTTGGACCCTTATCTGTAATATTAAAACAATGACAGTCTTCAACCAAAATCTGTACCCTAACAGTGGCCAAAGCCCCTATTGTTTTTATCCAGTTATTTTTTTATGTTGTCTCTAAAGTTTGTTCTTTTACTTGAGCCATCGCCAAAGCCACTGATGGACCCGTCTACAGTCATGGTTTTGATAACTGCACTTTCTATCTGAGATACCTATTAACTGGCCCATGTAGATTTTATTAAGTTTATGTCTTTAGATCTTTGTTATCTTTTATCTTTTTTAGCAGTAGCGGGCATGTCATTGACAAATAACACCCCGCCCTCATGTGTAGCATACAGCATCTCTTTGAAAGCACGGATAGACACACTCCACGTTACACACAGCCTAATGTCGTCAGAGAGTGATGGGGCACCGTCCTGCCGACAGAAAAAAAGTCATCTGTTCCATCTCAGGCAAATAACAATAAGCCTAGGGCTGCATTCCAATGGGCTTTCTCTTTGAAATGGGATACCAGCACACGCATTACAAATATATCTCTTGTTTTATCTTCCGGGCCAGGCCCATGGAAAAATTATTCCAAATACCTGCCGCGCTTTATCTGGAACCCTGGAATAGGTTAGACCCAGCCGGGAACACGAGGATGTCTAAAATAAGGCCTCTATTACTGGATGGAGTGGAGATGGATGGAACAGAGCGGGAAGGGACGGGGATCGAGGGGTATTTTAGGTGTATCAGCCCTGTGAAAAAGGCCTTGTTGCCGTGGCTTGGATCTGCTTTAAAGTCTACAATGTAGGCCAATGTCAGCTGTTGCACAAACTACATGTGATGGGGGAGGGTTTGGGCGCAGATGCATGCTTATGTGGTCTCATACGTCCATTGCTAAGCGGGAGTATAAAGCGGGAGTATAAATAACATTTTTCCTACAGATGTTCTCACCTTGACAAATCTGCTTTTGGCCTGTGGCATGACGGCCCAAAGTAATGCCTTTATTTATTCATTCAGCCTGCTCATGTTCAAACCATTGTTTCGTTAATAACCAAGTTTACTTTGGTAAAATAACTGACATGCTGACTTGCTTAAGGAAAAAAGAAAAGCTATTACTCCAGAATCAAAGCTGCTCTTTTCTGTTCATTTAGAGACCAACTGTTTCAGTGCTTCAGTTGATTGTTATCTAACTCAAAGAAAATTAGTGTAGAAATCTTTGTGAGCGGAGTGCAGGGTGTGATTAGAGGAGAAACAAGTTCAAAAGCTATCAGGAGAGGTGGGACAAACTGGAGCGAGAGCTGTTGAAAACGCCTCCTTAAGGAATTCATTTATCTCTTTAGTTCTCTTTGGTGCGACCCAACACGGAGTTCGTCACCATCGCCTGTAGAAAGCTGCTGACATTTCCTTCAGCAGCTGAGTGTGTGAGAGCACCACGTACCAGACTTACCCTAGAAACACATGTCCTCTACATAGTTCTCATAGCAGAATGAAGAGATGCAGTATATTCGACACATTAGTGTTGCCAAGAAACCAGTGGCAAGAAATGATGATCTTTTAGAGAAAGTGATGATCTTGCTGAGCAGTATTGGCAAAGTAATGACAAGGCTGTCATTAGTAAATTAGGATAACTTGTATGGTACATGGGACTGAGATATGAAGTTAGAGTCCATCTGGCTGATCAGTGTAAAATGCAATTATACTGACATTCAAGTCATGGAGTGACTGAATTTTGATGTTCAGGGAGCAAAGTTGTCATTTATACTGGCATTTCAGGTGTGCTGCAATCCCTGCGTTATTCTCTCTAAACAGTAAAAAAACAGTTATGTAGCAGAAATGACACAAGAAGAGTCGTGCACAGGAAGTACAGCCTTCATGCACAAACATGATCATAAAATTTAAATTTAAAACAGTATTTTCAAATGGATATATATACATACATTTTTTGTGCTTCTCAGTTGTTCTTGACCATATGCCACTAATTTATTAGAAAGGCTTTTGGGCATATATTGAAAATAAATATATTTATAATTATTAAATTTAATCAACAAAGTTAAGGTTTTAAGAAAATAATTTTGTAGGTTTCATGAAGAGAAGCAGAGTTGCTTTGTTGACTTTATGTTTGGGAGTGTGTGGGTGGCAGGGGCTTCTTTCACTGAAGCATTAAGACTCAATCTTTTCTAAAAATGTAAGGTCTTAAAATAGACCTCAAATGGACCTCTACCTTTCTTTTTTTTCCTCTCCTCCCGTTTATGCCACAACGTCTTAGGACAGATTCCAGTCCTTTCATCCATCGCTCAAGTTTCTCACTCACCCATGTTTCTTCCAGGGCTGACTCCGCCAAGATGACGCAGCCCATGAGAGGGGACCAGGTCCACCAGCCGGCTTCAGCTCGCAAGTCAGCTAGCCTGTCCTCGCCAAGCGCGGCTCGCCGGCTGTACCGCAATTTGTCTGGAAAGTTCCGCGTGGGCACCAATCCCCCTGCTCTGGAGGACAGTGTGGTGTCCGGACGAGGAGGAGACAAGGAGAGGCTGCGTAAAACCACCATAGTAAGTCAGAAAGAGTATGAGAAAGGGGGAAAAATAAGCCCAGGAATGGTCAGGGAGGGCACATGGAGTAGACTGGTGGTTACAACACACTACCACCTATTTAACGACTGTAAAGTAAAACTAAAGAATGACAAATGTTGTGCAGATGAAGAAAGCAACTTATTTTTGAAGATTCAATGAAGGGTTGGGTTGGCTGAAATATTTAAAAATATTAAGATTTCTCTGTGTCTCAGTTCCAGAGTAATGAAGCTTTGTTTGAGGCAGTGGAGCACCAAGAATTGGACTTGGTCCAGCTGCTTCTGTCCCAATACAGTCTTGAGGAGCTGGACCTCAACACTCCAAACAGTGAAGGCCTTCTGCCTCTTGATATTGCCATCATGACCAACAATGTACCCATGGCTAAGCTTCTACTGCGAGCTGGTGCCAAGGAAAGCCCCCACTGTGAGTAGAGAAGCTCTGTAACTTTATTTAACAGTGGAACAAGCAAAAAAACAACAACAAGTGAATGACTCTATATTTGTACACTTGCTGGGTAGTTGCTGTTGTTTAAGCATTAGCCTTGATGCTGGGAAATTAAGTCAATGGAGAAGTGTCAAAAACTGCAGTTAAAGGAATTAAAGCGTCACACAAGTCAATCTCTAGGTGTTCCTAGACGTATGTAGGGATGACCAAATGCCAAAAGCCTAAAAAACAAACAGCAGTCAAGGTTCATCTTTTATTAATAGATTATTGTGAAACTTAAAATTCTACCGACCATTTCAGCAAACGTCTCAGCACACACACCTATCAGTTGCTACAGTAATCTGTTTTACTGAGAGACACCAGCGTCTCTC
The DNA here is from genome assembly GCF_001649575.2 of Kryptolebias marmoratus. NCBI lineage: Eukaryota > Metazoa > Chordata > Actinopteri > Cyprinodontiformes > Rivulidae > Kryptolebias > Kryptolebias marmoratus. Next base: position 14,695,111 of record NC_051446.1, on the reverse strand, counting down.
TCTTGCAGCTTGCAGTGAAAACATATTAAAGGCGCTGAAGGGGTGGTAAGCATGATGCAATATTAGTCATCTTTGTAAGCACTTTTCATTTTCTGTGATCTGTGAGCCTGCGCTGACTTCCTCTGTTAATGATTAGAACTCGCCAGTAAGGCTCCTAGGCTGTTTGTGTTTGTACTTGTAACACACACACACACATGGACACAGACACATTTTCAAGAGCTGAACCAGAAGTCTTATAAAGGTATCATTAAATTGAAAACACTTGAATGGAAAGGGGTGTTTACTGAAGTTTGGTCTTTGATTTTTCTTTTATATCCAGAACCCAAAAAATTCACGAGACCTCATGAGCATGCATGGGCATGGACGAAAGACTTACACAGAGAAAGAAATGTGGTGAACAATGGCACGAGGGAATTCAAAGCCTTCCGCCGGTTTCTAAAGCGTGTATTAATCAAATTCCATCTGAGAAGGATCGACATCACAGACGCTGTAGACTTTTACTTGAACTTTAGAAAAAAAATTGATTCCGCTGCCTCTGATTGCCATGCTTCACAGTGTGTGGTTACCAGAGAGACAAGGCAAGACAAAGACAATCAAACAAATCATCTGAAGCAACTTCATATTCAGATTATAAATCCTGCTGTTGCTCACAATAAGACAAAGCCACTTTAATGAGCTGTTAAGAATCCAGCCTTGATGTGAAATAAGGACATGCCAAAACACACATGCGCGCGGTTGACGGCATCTGGAATGTTTCTAGACTTTAAAGGCCTGAATGTGTAAATCAAAATAAACTAGGATTATTATTATTTCCATGTATCCAACTGTTCAAGCTTAAAGGGATAATCCAGCCATTTTGAAGTGGGGTTTTGTGTGAAACTTATGAAGAATTAATATCTTCCCAGCTGTAGAACGCTCTTTGAATGTTCTCAGAAGATTCGTAGCAATTCATGCAAACGTTACTTCATAAACCTTTACTCTGCTCTCAGTTTTGCAATACATAGTTATCTCTATAGAGTTCTATGATTATTTACAACTGCATCAACAAGATGTAGCATTTCTGGTGCCATCTGGGGTCGAACTGAGCAGAAGTTTTATATTTCTCCTGAAATAACCGCCTAATGCAAAAATTACAGCATTGTAAAGGTCTAAATCATAGTATTTGCATGAACCTCTTTGAAATTTTAAGTTGGAGTTGCTTATGGAGGGCAGTGATTTGCTTGTATACTATACAATATAAATAATATAAACCATATATATGGTATATGGATATACAGTACATACCACATGGGATAAGAAATGTTTAAAGCTGAGCTATTTTGAGACGACAGCAATCCAGCTTTGTCTTAGTTGCGTTTAGACTACCCATAAGCGTGTCTGTACTGTTAGACGTAAACTCTATTTCTCCAAACTGAGGCTGTTCAAGAAGCCATCTTCATAACTTTTTTTACAAAAACCTACTTTAAAGTGGCTGGACTATCCCTTAAATAAAGCCTGACTTTGACAGCTCAGCCTTCGCTGCCCTTTCAAAAAGTGAAAACCTCGCGTTAAGTTTTCACACAAGTGGCTCGGGAGAACAACCAAAGTGACACCCAAAAGAGACACTCCGATTCAAAGTGAACCTCGCAGCCACTGAGGAGACACAGAGAGCGCCGCAGAAATAAACACCCAGATGGACATTTTGACACGGAGCTTTAAACTTACTGTCAACAGTGGAATCTAACGCTCAACAGTGGAATCTACAATGAACAAACACAGACCACGCAGACTAAACACAGACACACACCAGTCCCAAACACTCTAAGAAATGACCAGCCACCAAAGGAGTACAGTACGCTACTGTCTTTTTCTATCTTACCAGCTTTAAATTGCCTGTTCTATACTTGTGTTTTAAATAATCTGTATGCTTTTGCAACTGGAGCATGTAAACCTCTCTGATCTCTTTGTTATCCCACTATGGTCACTGTCGCTAACTGTGCAGCCATGGTTTGAATAGTTTCATGGGGTGTTAAATCTCACCAACTGTAGCGATGTGTTTCACACATCATTGTTCCCAGTGTTGTAGCAACACCCTAACCCCTTTGAAAAAAAAAAAAGGCCTTCATCTAATGGCTCTAATAGGCTGTGGTACAGAATATAAATAGATCAGTTAAACAAAAATTTCCATAAGTTTTACGGAAAAAAATAGTTTTACAGTGGCCATCTAATGCCCTCTATGCATTTTCCCACCACTTTGTGTTCCCTCAGAACCGCACTGAGAAAAACTCCTCCCTTTCTCACCCTTCTTACTTTCATTGCTCTATTTTCTGTCATTTTCTAGGTGATGTCATTCATTTAGAGAGACTGGTTAGTCACATTAAATGAAGTTTATTGAGGAATCTGCTGCAGTACTTCAGCAAACAAAGAAATTAAAGAGTGGCTTGCAGAAGTTATGAGCAGCATTGCATGCGATGGCTTTACTTGTCCTGGTTTTTAAATCGCTTGCTAAAATTTAAATAAATTGAGAGCAAAGAATTTAGTTGTGCAAACGATTTTCTTCTTGGAATATCTACAAGTATCAGAGTACAGGTAAAAAAAAAAGCAGTAATGTTCAAATTTTACTGAGATCAGGTAATATTCACTGTATTTTTCTCAGTCTTAGAAAATGTTTTAGTAAACTAGCTCAGTTAAATCTACACTGCAGCATCTTTGTGTTTTGACCTGCGAACAGCGAATGTCTGCTTGAGAGTTGTTGTGTCTTATACCGTTTTAACTAACGGAATCAAATGATCAAATATTGACCATGCTAACTTTACCTTTGTGTCCTCCATGTTGCTCATAGTTGTGAGCTTAGAGGGCCGAGCTGTGCATTTGGCTACCTTGGTGCAGGAGGCCGAGCAGCGGGTGTCAGAGCTTCAGGCCCAGTTGCGGAACGAGGGTCCCAGCGAACGGGAAGGATCTGACCAGGAGCGGCAGCTGAAGGCTTGGGAGTGGAGGCTGCGGCTCTTCCGGCGCATGCAGACGGGGTTTGAGCATGCCAGTAAGGCCACATTTTAAATGAATATGGCTTTTTTTTTTTAAATGAAAAGTTAGACTATTTCTGCATTTCTTTTGTTTAACTTTTTTTGTCTGCTGGCTTTTTGTCTGGCCTGAGTTAATGGCTTCCACACTGGGAAAATCTAACACACAGAAGCGCCTGTATTCCCGTCTTAAAGTTTTTGTAACCTACCTAATTACAAAGTAGACTGTGATCTCAAAACTTCCCCAGTTTATAGTGTCATATAATTTGTTTGGTTAACTGTGTGAACAGTAATGTTGGTTGAAATTAAAATAACAACCAGTTGCATTTCTAATTCTACTCCGTGTTAGGTTTACATAATTGAGATGTCAGGTTACAAGCAGAGGAGTTTGGGACTGCACTGTAAAGGTTCTAACGTGCAGGATAAGATTTTAGTTTGGGTGACCTTTATGTCTCTTTGCTTTTTTACTTCCTTCTGTTTCCCTGCGTCCCCAGACCCTCCAGATGCTCCCACTGTAGTTCGCCTGTCTGTCAGCAGCAGCACAAGTTTACAGGTTGACTTTCATGAACCTCTCTGTGTCAACTCTGCTGTGGTCACCAAGTATAAAGGTCAGTCATTACATCACTTGGTCCAAACCAGTCACTATAAAAATATGTATAATTAGTGTATTTATTGTGACGGCTAAAAAAGTGTCATGTGTGTTTTGTTTTTCTCATAAATGAAGATGTTCATTTGTGTATTTGCAGTGAGTTGGAGCAGTGCACCTTTGTTCAGTCCTTTGCTGGGTGAAATGATAGTGGATGACACCACGTTACTACAGTGCAACATAACTGGACTAACTTCTGTAAGTTCTACCTCTCAAACGATCGGCATTTTAAGCTGATGACTCCGGAACAATATTTGTTTCAGATTTCTGGTATGAATTACAATGTAACAAACGTCACAGAGAGTGTCTCTTCACTGTTAAATGCTCTTCCTTATTTGAGTAAGAACTCGCATTTATGTACATTTAGTTTCTGCACGTCTGCACAACAAACTTTGACAGACAAAACCATTTCCACATGAACCTGGTCAAGTAGTTGCAATCCCCTTCCCTCTACAAGATGAAATGGATGCAGTCACTCTTTATATGGTAGTTTATAGCCAAAACAATATACAAAAAGCAACTAAGCTGTGGGTTCTCCAGCTGTTGTTGAAAGCCAGTAAAAAACTTAGGAGCTTTTGTTCCAACTGAGGACTGTCAGTGATTATTTACAAACAGGTTTGAAACTTTTGGGTAAAATAAAAAAGGGTATTTCATATATGATTTATTTCTTACATTCAACAAACTCTAAGCACAAGTTTTAGTTACAGTCAATCCAAAATGCTTGCTGTGACAAACTTTTTTTTTTTATTTTGTTAAAAGTTTTGGTTTCTAACTAAAGAACAGTTGGAAGATAGACTTCTTCAAAATAATTTAAAAAAGAGCAGCTTGGTAGCCTGCCACCTGATTTATGTTTGGCATTTCCAAGTGAACATGTTGGAAAAAAAGTATGCTCCGCTTGTATTTTCCTAATACCTGAGAGAAACCCCTCCCCCCGCCATAAGACTGCAGCCTAAGCCTTTTCTTGTCACAAGACAGAGGTCAAGGCAGGGTCAGTCAATGTTTGGTGGCTCATTTGATTGATTCAAAGCCTTGCTGTCAGCAGACTAAGCACAGTGACAAGCTTCTTGTTAGGCACTACGCCTAACACATTATAATGTATATACATATGCCTTTAAATACACTAAATTTGTACATATCTGTATTATATATGATTCTGTGATTGTGATCACCACTAAATTATGTCTTAACTGTCATCTTTCCTGTCTTTCCAGGGGACCTATTACTATGTACAGGTGTCAGCATACAACATGAAAGGCTGGGGGCCTCCAAAAGCTTCCACCCCAGCCTGTGCTGCACCTTCCAGTGAGTTTGCATTGTGTTTGAATCTGATTTTACATAATCAAAACATTAAAGAAATAACACAGGCATATGTACCTCTGATGTTTTGGTGCGTGTGTGATTTGTTTTGTTTTTATATCATAAAGGAATTGAAGGTTATCAGGACAACAAGTGAAGGGGACCTCTGTAATATGGTTTAAGATAATTGGTTTTGGTAATTGGTTTAAGATAAGATTTGGATAATGGGGAACTATGCATTTAATTAGGATGTTTAAGGTCACTGTAATGAACTAGGAAATACATTGTGTCAATGAAGGGTCCACATGGACTATCCTCAGCCAGGAGGGTGGGTGGGTGGGCTTTTAGGTTCCATTTGCAGATATCAGGATGGTGTGTGGACCTGGCTGGCACTTTTCCATGCACCAGCCTGAGGCTATGGTTACATGGCCTTGGGTTCAGCCAAGAAATTAACCGTGAAGTCATGTACAACAGCTGAGGTGATGACCACTCCACACCCCCTCTTTCTGTATTACTTGCTTTCTTTTTTCTTTCATCTAAAAAATAAAATTGATTTTAAAGTTTGATGTTTTTTATGGCTTATAAAATGATTTTTATTATTCATGCTAATGTGCATATGATGTTTCTCCAGCTGGTAAATGACCTGCTGCAGCAGAGTGAACAAACTGTAGAAAGTACCATTGTGGGTATACTGGGACACCCGTGGAACATCTGGACAACACATGAACATGTTTGTCCTCATCAGCATATAGTGTTTTTCAACAAGTGTGTATATGGTCTTCATTTTAAAGAAACTAGGCTTTCCCTCTCTTTTTTCTGCTGTCCCACCTCCCTCCCTTCCTCCCTCTCTCAGAGCTAATTTAGATGTTGCGTGTTTGTGTTTTCCATTTGGGCCTACCACTGGAAATATTTGCATGTCTGTGCTGTAGCGCACGGCGCGGCCCCAACAGTGGGGGCCTTATACCGGGCCGTGGACGCCCATTAAAGGGCCCGCTTGTCTTGTTGGGACAGGCACCTTTCCGGGAATAGAGCTCACCGTGTTTCAGCCCCATGCACCCTCCGGGGGGCTCCAGTTGGGGGTGCAATGATTGGTCGGGGGTTGGGTTATCGCTGACTCATCCTCCTGTGCTTAAACACAAGGCAAAAAGTGCTGAAGAGTCCTATATATTTTTTTATTTGAAGAGTCAGTCATCTGAAAGAAAGAAAAGTTTGTATGTGTTTTAAATGTTTTTATGTTTGTACATATGATTTTGCGATTGTGTGTTACCATGCTTGTATATTTTGATTAAGGGGAAAAGTAATAGAGCAACCAAGACACAAATGTGAAAAAAAAAACTGAAGTCAATATCATATTCATTTATCACTTTGTCAGGAATAAAATTATTGTAGGTGACAGCAAATGAATCATGTATCAACACTGAAAGATTTTGTAGAGGCTTAACTTGGCATAGTCTTTCAGTTTTGATAGATAAGGCGTGAAACCTCTATTTTATACTTAAATTTAAAGCAAGGAGGCAGGGTGTGAATTACATCTCCACAAAGATAGGAAAACATAGATCAGTCTGCAACAGCGTGACTGTGCAGCGCTAACGCCACAGACAAGATCTGCCATCAAGAAAAAGTATTGAAACTCCCTTCTACCGTCAAGCCCTGCTCATACAACAGTTTTTCAGTTGACACCGAAACGTTTTGTGGAAGTTTTTGCAAACTACCATCATTCCTTCATGGGAAACCACAACATACGTGAACTCCCACATGCACACTAAGGTCGCAGTCAGTCAATAGTTATTCTGCACATGCGTGAGTAGATTATCGACAGTAACAATGGCGGATAGTAAAGTGCTGTCTGTGGTACTCACCCTTTTCAACATGTAGGAGCAACCCAACCTTATCCTTGATCCAAACAAACGTTTTGGATGTAAAGGTACGCATGTGTCATTGAAATACAAAAATCACAGCACTAGCTAGTGACCTGGCATAAAAACTACAGCAGATTCAACCAGCGCAGCATTACCGTAAAACACGTGTAACTTTTTCACAATAAACATTGGAAAAACTCTAACGTTTCCAGAGATTGTTCTCATGTAAAAAGGGCAGCAGTTCATAGTGGTCATTCACTTCAAAAGATTGTCTGTGTATTCAGCAACTAGTGTCAAAATTTACACTGCAACTAAATAAAGAGTTTACATTAGGGTGAGTGTGAATAAATACATAATGAAGTCATTACATAAAAATAAATGGAGACACCACCAATAAAAGGTACTAAAGTGTGTGTGTGTGGGGGGGGGACGACTTTTGAGCATTTAGTTCTGTTTCTCACTTTTGAAAACCTCCCAACTTCTTTTATTGGGATGGGGAATTTGGTTTGTTATACCTTTGTTTTCCTACCATTGGTTCTTAGCTCTTGTTTGTTTCTGCAGGCTGGAGGGACGTTGATGGCCACGCTCCACGTCAGAAAGGCCAGAAGGAGGCACTTGACCAGCTACTTGGACAGATAAAAGAAGCTCACCGCCACTGTGTCTGCCATGGTATTTACATTTTTAGCCATTTGATGGCCGTTTTTTGTATAGAAGACCAAACAATGAAAGGAGCCTAAATTATGTGCAAAATTAACCCAGGTGAAATTTAAATCTGGTGGTGATTATGCTTTTCTGTTGATTACATATGCAGCTGAAATGCACCCGGCAAACAGAACTGCTTTTTTTTTCTCACGTCTCAGTTGTGCTTTAGGAAGATTGCTGGAGGCTGCAATTCACAGGTGCAACAAGTTTCACTAATTGCTGTGTTTCATTTCACTTTGACAGACACTTTGCAATCTGAGGCATGACAAGTACTTCAGGTGCCATACATACTAAGATGACATGCCACCTCCCTTCTTGTCTCAGCAACCCCTCATTCCCTTATGAGTCTTTCCATGACTCAGGGCTTCTTGCTGAACACCTCTCTCTCTGTGACAAAATGCAGATCAACATCCCTCACACTCAAGCTGTTTATACCCCCGAACACTGCCTGCTGTAAGCTGGTCCCATAAGTGTCAAAACCTGTCCACACTGACTCCTTCATAGGATGGCGAACTGCATTTAGCATTGAGCCTCTCTTTTTCTCTCACACCCACATGCCCAAACACACTCACCCACTTACTATTGTCCACTGTGGCCGGGCCATATTTGCAACAGGGTGAGATGCAATATAATAGTCAGTATTGAGTGGCTCTTGGTTTGTCAGACGGCGACTGATTGAGCTTGAGGGTTCAGGCACGGTAGCCAAGGTGGCGTGTCCTGGGGTCATGTTTGTTATTCCTGTAGCAGACAAGTCCTGGGCTGGAGTCTGAGAAGAGCATAAATTAACACTGACTCCTGCTGCCTCCCCTCTTCAACCCCCCTCGCAGCACGCTAGTCGTCTTGTCTACTGTCCCCGCATATACTGTACACTTACAGAAATACAGATGGACATGAACAGACAGAAATATTCAAACACATGCTCTCTTTTTCAACTCTGACTTTCCCATGTGTTCATGTGCGCCCCCCCGCCCATCACAGCCCAGCTTATGGCCCACACCACGTTCTCCCTCTTGTCCAAACACTATTAATTAAACTGTGAAAGAGGCCTTGACTAACACAGGCTCCCCAGCAGCCAGCCCTACTTGTCTGTCTTACTCAGTGTCATACAGGGGAATGAGGCCAGGAGGACTAGAGCTGAACAGAGTCGCGAGAGGAGAGACATTTGGGGAGGTGAGAGGGGGCCGAAAGGTGCTGCTGTTTTTTCTTACTGCACCACCTTGACTCGTCCACCTGAAGGAAAAAAAATAGTTCTTTTTTAGCCCTGAATGAAGGGATTTATTGACTTTAAGTGGCCTGGGGCTGGCGAGAGATCACCTGGGACGAGAGGGAGTCTGAGGGGATTTGGGACTCAGTGTTCCTAATGACTTGGGAGGTGCGTTATCTCACCAGCGAGAACCCACACAAACACACACATACATATATATAAACACCTCCCTCTCTGGCCTCCAACCCCCTCATGGCCCACTAAAAATAAACATGTCCCCACAGACCTAACTGACCTACCTGTCAGTGAGTGGCAAAGGGTTAAGACACATACAGACGTGCACACATGAATTACAGAAGTTTCTTGGCTCCACGCATAAGGCTGCAGCTCAAGGCATGCTTAAGCGGCTATAGTGTGTGCTGGTAAACACACACTCACATACATGTACACAGAGTTAGTGATCCCCTGAGACTCGAGAGCTAGTGGTTCCCTCTGGGCCAATAGTCTGCTGTTGGCAGCCAGCATGACTGTCAAATTGAGCGGCCCCACTGGAAAGCATGAAATGTCAGAAAACATTCAGCCGTGTTGTTGGACCTGTCAGGTTTGTTGTCAGTTCGGTAACAGGCTGTCACTGGAGATGTTTCTAAAGCCGGTCCTGTCCTGAACAAGTGTCTATTGGTTTAGCAAGAAAATTGGTCAATAAATCAGAGTAATGGCATAAGGACCCTAAGAACCCTAAATGTAGACATCAAGAGCATTATTAAGTACCTGAAACTTGTACTATGTTGTAATGAAATTAATTAAGTCTTTATTCTTGTCACACAGAGCAGTGCAAAGCTCCAACACAAGGCAGGAAGCACTCAGTATCCAAAAGCCTTCGCCACCTCTTCCAACCCACCAGCAAATTTGTCAAAAGCTTGAAAAGGTAGGCAAACATTTACCAGTAAGGTGCAACAGACACTTTTAGATTTGAAACAATGATGTACGTCATAACAAATTTTCAGAGGAATTTTATTGGTTTAGATGTTTTCTAGTGTCACCCTATTCATAGACTCCATGTGTTCCCTTGGCCATCGCTTCGAAGTCACAACGAGGATTGGTTCAAATATTCCACTATGAAATCAGACACCCCGACAAGAAGCTGACACACAATCAGTCATTCCCAATTGTTCCAAATTTGCTGTGTAACTAGTTATCAAGCTTGCATACAAGGCTATTGGTTTTTGTGCTTATTTAGGATACCGGTGACACCAAACATATCAAAATATATCCAACTACAATGGATGTTTTGATTAATAGTTTTGATGAAAAAAATACAATTGTGAGTTTCTTTGTTAATGCAGCTTGTAACAATTTTTTTTTTCAAGCGTGCCCCTGAAAGGTCTCTGTTTGAAGGGCCAGATAGCTGTAGAACAGGATAAATTGGGACACCCCAACTCTTATCCCCTCAGTGTGAACATGCAAAACATGGGGTTTGGGCTAAGTAGTATGGGGTAAGGGGTTTAATTGAATTTATCATATACTCATGTTTAAAATAAATATTTCAAATATATCAAATTATTGTTGTGAGTTGGTCATTATTCCTGTCCCAAAATCTGGATTTTCTTTCCAGTTATCAAATTTCTAAGCATATGCATTTACTTTGCTAATTAGTCAGATTAGCTGCTTTTCTGTTGTAACAATTTTGTGTGTTTTTCTCCAGAGGTCTCTACCTGACATCCATTTTCTACAGAGACGACACCGTGTTGGTAACTGCAGAAGATCAGATTCCTATTGTGGAGGTGGAAGATTCCTACTCCAGCACACTGATGCAAGACTTTCTCTGGTTCACCAAGGTAGACAGACAACATTTGTGAAATTATCCCTTTTTGTTTTACAAGTTTTTATTTTACATTTAGATCTCAAGCCTCTGGAGAGCTTGAGAAAAGACATTGTCATTCTTGTGTTGTTTATGGATAAATATTTCTGCAACAGGTGTCCTACCTATGGGATGAGATTACCTGGCTTCAGCAGTGCCTCAGTCCATCCCAGTCATCTTGCTCCTGTACTCTGCAGACTCGCATCAAGATGCTGCAGGCTGTCTCCCAGCTACAGGTTGTACAATGGCTCTGTTATGAAATTATCATAGTCATCACCTCATGACCTCAGGCTAAGAGAAGTCTATCAGAGCCTATGTTTATTTTCTGCTGGCCTTTTAAATCAGGGCATGCTGGGAACCCAGGACCTTGGCCAGGTGTATTTTGAACCTATCAAAGACAAGCATGGTAATGCCCTGCTGGTGCTCCTGAAGGACATGAGCGCCTGTCCCAACCTGGATGGGGTACGCTGGACGCAGCTTTGTAAACTCCAACTTCAACGCAAGTCTATTTCGTCTCCCGAGGAGCCCACCGCGTTGGACATGCTTCTCATTACACTTCATGTGAGTCCTACAGAAATTCTTAGATACCAATTAGAGGACAGTTACATTTTTTGTTTCTATTAAGTGCTTTCTCAGCAGTAAGGAATGGCTGGAGGGTTGTCTGCAGTGAGTTTTTGTTCAAATAGGCTCTTTCTTGGCTTTTTTTTTCTTGCTACGCAGAAATCTAGCACATGAAAGGTTGCAGTGAAATAAAACAAAAAGCCCCTTAACATGTATTCACTGAAACTGCTGTCATGCCTTGGAAACTCTCATTCACAGAAAATCGAACATGACATAAACTTGAGGCACTGTGGCTGAAACAATGGAACTGTAAATTGAAATGTGCTTCCAATTACAAGTGCTGCTTGTGCCGGCATTCTCTATTTAGACAAACGTTAATCGTTATGACTTTACTCCCTCATTCCTTACCTTCTTTGTGAGGACACCTACTGAACAGATCTTTCATAAAAATCAATTAAAATGCCAGAGGACAGGTCAGACATTGAACCTCTATGAGTACAACACGATATGTAATCATCTCAAGGGCACTTTACTTTTAAAGCAGTTTATCTGAGCAGTAAAGGTTTAAACAAGTGAATTTCAGTATTGTGGATATTATGATTATAATCATAGTCATTTTTTGGTTGGTATTTGATGTTACATAACTGGTGTTTGAAGCTTGTTTTCGTTCACAGAAGCCATAATGTGGAAGTAAGCCACAAGTTGATTTTAACTAAAGCCAAGTGAACCTGAAACCATTGTTGCAATGCCGTTTCGTCTCCAGTCTGCACTGGTTGTGCCTTGTGGTTCTAAACCATTGGTGGAGATTCTTCTGGCAAAACCACAGCTCACTAAAATATTTGTTTTGTGGTAAGATAGGAACAAATTGTGTGATGAAATACATAAAAATGTGCTGATGGGGGCGCTTTCAGTGCTGACTTTCACTTTAAATAAGTTGGATTGACTTTAGACTTAAGGGGTTTGTGGGCTAACCTATCAAAACGTGAAGTTATCACAATTTAAAGGAGAGTAAGGATGCTTTCTTGAAACAAAACTAGGATTATCACACATCCAAATTTAGTCAATGCCTCTTTCCCATTACTTTATGTGTTCCCAGGAGAAGCTGGCATATCACAGGCGGAGCAGGAAGCTTTTGTCTCCAGGCTTATACCTGGGATACCTGAAGTTATGCACATCAGTGGAGCAGATAAGGGTGCTGGTACCCCAGAAACTCCCCAATGTTCTCTGTCACACCAAAATCCGGGACAACAGTAACGTGTCCAGGTGGGAATTATGTGTTACTTACTATGGCCTTTTGCCTGATTAATTAACTAGTTCAATACGTAATGCTACCTAACTTAGCTGTAAAACTATTCAGAGATATCTCTCTGTCTTAGAGAGGAGTGGCAGTGGCTGCAGGCTCTCACGTCTCTGGACGAGTCGTTAGAAATGGAACATGATGTGCAGAGTGCGCCCCATCGCCTCTTACAAGATCTTCGCAGCGCCATCAAGGACCTGATGGCTCACATCAACGTCCCGGGCAATCAGGTGAGAGCGTCAAACCAAACGCACGCCTTCAGCAATCAGCCACGTTCCACATCAGGATTTCATAAGATGATTCCGTATGAATTGATATGTGGTTTTTGAGGTTTTAATAGAATCCTTGTTATATGCTTTGATGAAAATGCGTCATGATTTTAGTACCAAACACTATCTGTAGCTGCACAGCTTTAAGGAAAGAACTTCTCAAGTTTGTCTTCTTTTTCTCATTTTTACAATTGACATCATAATAAACTGCAATCTAAAACATTACAAACATACCAGATGCTGAAACTTAAGCCTTCTGTTTTGTATAAAAAACTCATGTTGCTTGTCTTAAATACGATTTTATTAATGTATTTAAAGAAGCCTGGACAGGGGCAACAAAAAACCGATAACCTGACAACAACTCAGTGAAATATTTGTGTGGGAAAAAAGCATTTTAGAGAGGTTGAATCAGAAATAAAGATGTAAAACTCCCTAAAATGTTTCCACATACACAGTTTTTCTATTAGCACTTTTCTCAAAGGACAAAGTTCTACTAAGGGCTGTTTATCTGCGTTTCTAGGCGCAGGATTTCCGAATCTACAGTCAGGAAGTGTTGGAGTTTGGGGATAAAGTGTCCTTCCTGCTCCTCCTGCCACCTTCAGATGAAGTGTGCACGGCTCCTGGTCAGAATAATCCATACTCACCCCGCTCCGGCTTCCTCACCCTGCCCTTGCAGATCTTTGAACTGGGTCAGTGTATCAAATTTTACGCACTTTCAGAACCATGCCCTGTATTATTTAAAGACTCGCTGCTGTTTCTGTAAAAGTTTCTGTATGTACTGGCAGAGCACTTTGTGTTTCTTTTACCTTACTGGATTCCTTTTATTTTTCAGTCCACTTTAATGCATACTGCCCCAGTTTCATCGGCCAGTACTGTAAGGTCTCAGCTTTGCTGGAGCTGGAGTCCCTCATGTCGCAGCAGGCACTACGAGAGGCCTTCTCTGAAGCCGAGCTCCTTGCTGCTAAGAAGAAACACCAACAGGTCCAGGAGCACATGCAGGTATGACTAATAAGTGGATCCAGCCAATGCGTAAGGAGAAAAGAGAGCAACACAACTGGGATGTTTCTCCAGTTATTTTAGAATTCCATTTTAATTATAAGTGAAATCAATTTTTATGACTTTGCAACAGCAAATGGAGGAAGTGTGGCGGGATACAAGGTGGATTATGGATGCTTTGCAGTATGCTCGCTACAAGCAGCCATCAGGAGGCATCTCCATTAGCTGGATAATTGATTTCTCTAAGGAGGTGATCCCAGACAAGCCTCCCTCCACCTCCTCTCAGCCAGACTTCATGCCTTCTCCGCTGCCTTCCCCAGAGCCCTGCCGCAAACACTCAGGTCAGAAACACTTCTGCCAACAATTAAAGTTAAGGTTACGTGTACTGAAACGTAATTATTTTTGCTTTAACTGCCACTTTTATCACATCTATTAGACTTTCCTGGTCTATCAGATGAAGAGGGTTCCTCTGAAGTCTTCCTCACCACTGACAGCGATTATGACTCCAGTCGTGCTCAAAGTCCCCGTGAGCTGGACCTGTTACCTGCATCTCCTCTATCCTCCTCGGCACCCCTGGAGCCCCGTGATTTCCTGCATAGCGACGGGAGCGGCTCAGGAGGAGGTGCGTGCCCCAGCGGAGGGGGGCGTGGAGGGGGGACTCTAAGAGACTCCACGCCGGACGTCCTCCAGGCCTCTGAGCCGTCGCTGGGCAGGGAAAGTGAGAGAGGTGGGGGAGTGTGGTGCGGGGGGGAAAGGCGCAGGGGCCCCCCGGAGCTGTTCGACAGTGACTTCATCCTGCCCAGCAGGCAAATTGAGCTGCTGCACATCACGGAGAAGAGACAGGCCTTCTGTGTAAGAACCAGCAGTCTGGAGTTCCCCTCCTCCCCATCCCCCCACCATCAGCCTTACTCCTACCACACCACTTACTCCTCTCCCTCAACTTCACCGCAGAAAAGATGGCACAGGCCGTCGTCCGTGGACCGCTGTTGTCCCGGCGAGCGCTGCTTACCGCAACGTCCACCTGCACGTACGTTATCAGAGGACAGCGGCACGCAGAGACTCAACACACCATCACCCGCTGTGTTCAGGAAGAGTTGTCACGCGACACTCAGAGTGTATCCGCAGTATCACACCGGCCTGCCGAAGGAGACCAGCGTTAAGGTACTCCTACACGACTAGAGTCATGGAAAAAATGTCCACCCACTTTCAGTTCTATGGTTTGACAGATCAGAACATGACAAATGATTGTTCCCGTCATTGTGGAAGAGTTTTAGCACACTGTTCTATACAAAATTGCTTCAGTTCATTGAGGTTTGCAGTTATTCATTGAAGAACAATAGCTCCCACCTAAACACTTCAATCAGGTTTTGGTCCAGATTTCGACTAGGCCACTGCAACACTTTGATCTTTTGTTTCTTAGATGTTCTGTTTTAGTTTTGCTGATGTGTTTGGGATCATTGTCTTGTCGGATGAGTGAGTTTCAGACAAGCTTTACCTGTCAGACAGACGGCTTCACATTTGACTAGAATCCACAGAGAAGTTTTTGTTGGCAAACCCAAATCATCCTCCCTCCACCACCGTGCCTAACAGCTGGTATGAGATCTTTGTGCCGATATGTTGTTTTTTCCCCTCATAGCACTGTGTGTTATTACACCTAAGGTTAGATTTGAATAGATTTAGAACTTGGTTAAGAACATAATTTTATTTTGACCTTGATACATGAAACTCTAGAACAGAGCGGGTACTTTCTTTTTCTCTTGACTGTGTATGATACATCCGTTTGTTTTTGTATGCCAAAGCTAATCTAAATATCTATGCTTCCTCCTGCTTTGCAGCTTTGTGTAACTCCGGGCACAACGGCACGGGAGATGGTCCAGCTGGTGGTGCAGGAGATGAACGTTGTGTCTCGGCGCCTGCTGGGCAGCAGTGGAGGAGGCGATGAACAGGAACAGTGTGTTTACTATAGTCCTGAGCAGTTGAAGCACTTCAGTCTTGTGCTGGTTGTGGACAACAGAGAAAAGTGGCTGCAGGACGACTTCTGTCCTCTGGAGCTTCAGAACCCCTGGCTGAGGGGCAAACTGTGCGTTCGCATTAAGGAGTACTCACCGCTGGCGCTCAAACACAGCCGGGCCACCACTGTGTGACCCGTTCTGTGTGTCAGAGGAGCAGGAGAAAAACAACAACTTTTCCAAGTCTGGACTGCTTTTTAAAAACTGTTTGTCGATGAACTCAGTTTTCTTTGTCACTGTGGCGATTCCTTCCTCAGCTGCAGCTCTAACATGTTTTCATATTTTCTGCTGAGTTTTGTTTTTTTTTTCCCCCATCTGAAATGCCATTCTGAGAATCTGTTTCTATGAAACGTGTTCTCCCAAACATACAAGTCTTTTTTATGCACATCAGCTCCTCATATGGACACCAAATGAACACTTGCAATGTGGAACAAAGAGAAACCCGTTTTTTTTTTTGTGCTGTCAGAAGTCATCGGGCAAAAGATTGTGATGCTGAGCAAGGGTAACGCAGCCCGCCTCTGACTTCTGTCATGATTGACGCCAGCACTTTTTGCTTTTTAAAAATGACATGAACCACCACCATTATCCTGTCCAGCCACACACACACACACACACACAGAAAGGGCTTTTCCTAGGGGCTGTCACATGTTCTCATTCCCAAAGAGCTTTCCCAAAGAGCAGCCATCAGGCCCCATGTTCCAAGGATGTGGTATCTGGACTGTGCCCAGATGGCTGGAGGGAGGGGAGTAGTAAATAGATGGGTGGTGGCCCCATTTGAGGACGCAACTGACCTGATGATTTGGCCCATAAGTCAGCTGCTCTTGGCCACCACGCTGTCTGGTATCTAGCAGCCAAGCACAGAATAGGGAGCACTGGCACTTAGGTGCTCTTCTCGAGGCAACAAGTCCTGTGTATATTAGACTCAAGTCATTGTGTAGCTGACAAGTATGATCATGTCATTTTGTAAAAGAAGCAAAGTAAAACCAGCTAATCTGGGGGTTATGAAACAAAGGAAAAAAAAGAAGAAGCAATACTTTCTACGTTTTTTTTTTCTTTTTTTTATTGATGGGAAAAAGCATGTAAACTTCCCATAATTGTGCTGGGTACATCTGCAGTTCTGTGGTCATACCGTGCTAAAAGTGAACCAGTTCAGTGTTTTTGTTGTGCTTTGTTCAGTGGTATTACCTGTACGCATCTGAAAATTGAGCTCTTCGGGCTAGCACAGGGTTTTATTATGAGATCTGAGTGGGAAAAGGATACGGTTGTTAAGAGGCCGAGGGTTTCTATACGCAAAGCTACACACTTACACTGAAATGTTTTTCCAAAAGAGCTGCAACATCAATCAGCACCACCTCTCACATGTTGCTAAGGCCAAATGTGCTTAAATACATCTTTTTTGCTTTTTATTTATAATGTCACAACTATCACAAGTACGGGTCACAAGATGCAGACAAAACCAAAAGCGTCGGTGTGTAAGTTTTAAAGGAGGAAGTTTATCACGATCACAGCTGGATAATAAACTAAAAGGTGTTCATCTACATTTTTCTATAAATTATGACTTTATAGAAACTTTTTCACACACAAATGTTTTTTCTGGTCAGTTACATTTGAAAACAACCACTACTACACCCATAAATATGATAATTGTTGATTTTTTTTATGGACATAATTCGGCTGTTTTAATGCAAATAAATAGAGACAGAACATGCTGTTCAACCAATATCCAATAATACACAGATTAAATCAACTGTAGGAAAATAAAGACAATATAGCTCATTTTCAGACAGTTCCTATATGTGTCCATGGCAACATAAATGTAAAAATCTGTTCAAATGGTTAGGAAGAGACCCATAGCGTTTCAGGAAAATTGAAAAGCCATTTGTGAGCAATCAAAAGTAAACAACTCCAATCAAGCCAACCAGCTGACTCTCACCTATTGAACAAGACCAAATGAAAAAAGTAAAACTATGTAACCAAAATCAACCATTTGAAAAATAAATAGCGGAAACAAATTTGTGTGATTGTGTAAATTAAAATTAATTAACACCATAATTTTATTTGTTTTACTACCTGTGCTGGAAATGCAGGAAAAAGATGAAATGTAAATGAAAGAATATATTACTATTTAAGTAAAAGAGCAATATTTTGTGCAATAGCAAATGAACAAATGTAAATTCTTTACTTTCATTATTTAATGAGTTTGATCCTATTTTATTTCATATTTAAGTTTTTAAAAAAAATCTCATTCTGTATTTGTCTCTAAGTTTTCCACCTGAACTCTGTCTGTGCTTGTTTGATTCTCAAATACAGGATATTTCTTTTTCAAATTAGCTACAACTCCTGCACAGAAAATGTGGCCTCTTAACAACCAAAACATTCCTTTTTATTCAATTAAAAAAAACTCAGTCAAAAAGAAAACATTCTGCACTTCTTCGCCTCTCGTGTTAACAAAAACTTCAGCTCGAGTATTTTTCTGTTTCTCACCATATAATGTCTTCTTTTTTTCCCCCCCACCTAAAAATATCAACCCATCTCTGCAACATTTACCGCTGGAAATCCAAACTGAAATGTAGCACCCGTGAGGTCCAACAGAAAACTGATGAGTGAAGTCAGAGGGCTTTCTGCCTCCGTCACTGTAGCATTCCAGGCTCACAGAACGCTGAACCCGTCGCAGGGGAAGCTAGGAGGTGTGTCTCATTGTTTACAGAGTTTACTTCTCTTACACGTTTGCAGAAGTGTTTTACATGCAACTACTGTATAAAGTTGTCTTAAGATGTTCTAATAAGTTGTAAATGGTTTTACTGATGGCTTAAACTCTCGTGTTACCGCCTCGATGTCCTCTGTATTCACATTGTTTTAAAGCCGTTTTTACGAGGGCCATCTGCAAAAATAAATCCCTCAGCCACAAAGTGAACCATGTACATAGACGTAGACAACCAGGGAGTGAATGTATTATATCTGCCCTAAATGTGAAAGCAGGTGAAAAGGGGGCTGTCACCACTACAGGGGGCAAAGATCTGTAAATTTTGCGCTGAACTGAAAAAAAAAAAAAAAGAGGGTTTAATTCTCTGTATTCAAAGAAATAAAAGCTCTGTGTTTACAAGGAACTGTTGGCGAATCCATTAAGCAAAGTCATGAAGGAGACATCACGTCACTTTTTTAAATTTATTTTTATTGAACAATAAATGAATATTATAAAATGAAAGCTTTGGTCGTTTTTGTGGGTTCCCTCTCTATGGCTGCACACTTGTTGTCGCAGTGACATCTTTTACATGTCATTACCTTTTCAAATTCTCCCCTTTTAAGAGCCGTCTGCTTTACAAATTGTTGTTCGAAAGCTAGAAATTCAGCTCACCAGCTCGTGTTTCAAGTGTGTGCCGATGAGATTTTCTTCGGGGCTTAAAGCTTTTAGTTTGCCGTTTAATCTAAATGGAACGTACTTTTACAAAAGCCATTCATTCATCTGATAATGATGAAAATGACAAATAGAGAGCTTTTGTTCCCGCAGATCCTAGATTGTAATGACCTCATCACCGTTTGCCACCCAGCTGATGAAAGCTGGATGGTGAGCAGCTGCACACTGAATTTCACACGACTGACAGGCATGAGGCCTGTGGACTCACTTGCCAAGCATGAACAATGATGTAACCTTTTTGAACATTTTTACCATCGGATTTGTGGCAAGTTAGATTACAGTTATAGGGAAGATACTTTAAATGATTGGATGGCCTTTAACAGTTAGAGAGTGATAGTGCATTACCTCAGAAATAAATGATCAATCTCAAAAAGAAATGTACAAAATGGGCTGCTTCTTTTAGTAAAAAGAAATCCAGAATGCCAATATCTAACCTCGATTACCAAAGTTCCTGTTCAAGTTGTCTTTACAAATATGATCAAAACATGGAATGACTTTGCTTACTTCATGCTCAGAAAGAGTGCAAATAAAAATGACAAACAAAAACATTTTAAAACTCATGAAGTTCGACAAAAATCGGGGCTAAGAAATGGTCAAAACTGAAGTTGAACATTCAGCGAACGAATGCACCTTTCATGTCTTGCATGCTAAGGTATTAAGCAAATATGTCACATGATTCATGAGCACTTGTAGCACAATTAGCTGTATGTGTTGTGGATGACCCCAATTTACTTTCATACAAAATATTAGCTCAATATCTGTAAAATTGACTGAGTTATAGCAAATTTTGTCTTTGCTAAAGTTGATTAGCTGTGACACCTGTTAGGATGCTCTCATCGAAACTCCAGTAAATAAGTAGTGAGGATAGAGAGCGAGAAGTCTTTCATGCTTCCGTCTCCTGAGTATTTGAATTCTCTGTTGAACTTTTGTGGTCAAATGTGGGCTATTGCAACACCAGGGTAGATCCTCAGCAATGCTGACTCCCCAAAACTGAATGCTGCCGACCCTCTGCAGTGAAAACAATGTTAAAGAATAAATTTTCAGTCTTTGTTTAAAAATCTACAATCAGCTTTTTAGTTTTGTTGATGTTATAGGCCAAACTTATGTCCCTGCCACCAGCTCACTAATTGTTCCACCTCTACTCTACATTGTTGCTGATGAGATGAGTCCTACTACTGTTGTGTCATCAGTAAATTTAATGAGTTGGTTAGTGCTAAATTTAGCAGAACAGTCATGTGTCAGCAAAGTAAAAAGTAAACGAGTGAGTACACATCCTTGAGGAACTTCTGTGCTGAGTTTGATGGATTGTGACTACTTACTGCCAACATATACTGGGTAGTCTTTCTGATAGGAAGTCCAAAATCCTGTTACAGAGTGATATTTCTAGCCCAAACAGAGAAAGCTTCACTATAAGCAGCTGTGAGGTAATTGTGTTAAAAGCTGATAAGAAATCAGTGAGCAGAGTTCTGGCATATCCATTCTTTTTCTGCAATTGGTATAAAACAGTGTGCATGACATGTGATTGCATCATCTATGGACCGGTCGACAATATTGTACAACATGTCAAACAAGAATATCTAAGAATTTCATTTGTATGGAAAAGTTCACTTTCTTGTGATTAGCAGGCTTTGAAGAACACTTTTCTTGTACAGTATATAGTTTAAAAAATATAAATATAGAAATAATTCTTGGTTATAAAGATATATATGTCTTTACATTAGAAAAGTCTGTTTGTTAGCTTGCAGCAGAATACGTTTCTTTGCTTATGCAATAATAAATTTTTATGCTGCACAGTCCTGCTTAGGCACAGCGTGTTTATATGTTTAGTTGACTCATGATCCCAGGCTTGAATTCTGGCTGGCCAGCGTGCTTTCAGCAGGCTCATATCACAGTGCTCCCTTGCTAGCGCCATGTGTTTTTTCAGCCCTTGAGCAAATAAAATGCTGCATGCTTGCCTGTCAACAGATCCTACAAACACTAATGGAAAGGGACACACAAACGCACACACATAAACGTATACTGGCACACAGCATGCACTCAAGAATCTTGATATATAGATGTGTAAATGCACATG
The DNA here is from genome assembly GCF_001649575.2 of Kryptolebias marmoratus. Classification (NCBI taxonomy): domain Eukaryota; kingdom Metazoa; phylum Chordata; class Actinopteri; order Cyprinodontiformes; family Rivulidae; genus Kryptolebias; species Kryptolebias marmoratus. Next base: position 14,673,926 of record NC_051446.1, on the reverse strand, counting down.
TGCACCATTTAGAAGATTTACACTTTCAAACTATATCAAGACAAATCCACTCACATCTCCCAAGCATCCCATCACACACAAATCATGCGATATTACTTGCCAGTGCACTGCACCTTTAAGAGTGGCCCTTGAGCATTTATTGACAGTAACTTAAGAATTGTACTGGAATTCTGACACCTCCTAATTTTAAACCTTCTGACTCCAGGAGGACCCGATCTAAATATAACCCTTGGCGTATATCTGAACACATACAAAGAAAACATTCCAAAAACGCCTTGAATAGTGGCTATTCATGCTCACTGAAGAGATTTGAAGCAAAAAAAAGTGCTCAGCTTGGATGCAGCGTGACTCATCAAAATACCTGCATCTAAAGGGCGTGTGGCTGAGGTCGTGTGGGAGAATCACTTGATAGGCGCTTTCTTGAGCACTTCCACTGGCACAACAGTGGGATTCAGTGGCTGTTGAGCTTCTTTGCAAACACTGGATGAGTTTAAACTGCTAATCGTATGTGAGGCCAAGCCTTCTTAAAAAGAAGAGCAACCAGTCCTCTTTGAAAGTGAGCCGATTTCAGGCCCTTATCTGTTCCAAGCCGATGGGCTCCACCTCTTGACCCTTACAGAGGGTGCTGGGCATTAGGGGTCAAAGGGTTTGTCTACACCTTACCCAAATAGCTTAAAAACACAAACACCTAAATAACCTAGTAGCTCACTTTACATGAGTAAAAAACAGGCGCACAGATTTGACGCTCCTGCTGACTAAAACAATTCTCATCAATAAGCTGCATAAACATGTGACTCTTAATGCAGACATGAAATTGTTGCAGTTTCTCCAGTAAAACATGGCACATCTCGCCTTTGCTCATGCTTATTACAGCCAGCTCAGCAATGAGTGACAGGGGTGGGGTGGGTTGTAACTGCGTTTTTAAAAATGCTCTTTGCTTGTTTGAATGTTAACGTCTTTTTTCACTCAGTCCCACACACACTCACAGACAAACACAGAATACACTATAAACTGAATGAGTGCCTTTAATCTTTTGAAACATTAAACACAAAGAAATTAATAATACATCTTTTTTGTAAATGCATAAATGAATGCTGGGGAACATGTTCCTGTGTGCATCTGTTTGGCAGCTAAACTGCTTTATTTAGCAGTTTCTGTCAACACCTGAAAATATTATATGAGGTGTATTTTCTCTTTTCCTTTTAATTAGAGCAGTGTTCCTTTTGTTTTTGTTTACATGGCAGTAGCAGTACATAAAACTTGTACTGGGACCATCCTGTGTGGACGCTGTACCCACTCCAGCTTTAACTTCACTGTTTTTTGTCTTTTTTTTTCTCTCTCTCTTTCTTTCTTTTTTCAAAATTTCAAAGAAATGTAATCTGTGTGAACAATAAGATGTTAAATTTTAGCATTTTGGTTTGTTCCAAGTGCCAGACGTTTAGTTTATTTGTGATCTGGGATACTTCATTTCATCAAAAAGGGCACCGTTTTGTGCTAAAATGCTTTCCCAATATTTGAGTACTTTTTAAACCTGATTTTCCCCAATACTTGAAACGCCACCCATGGCATAGATAAAAAAAAAGCCATTGGTTTTAACCATTTGGTGTTTCAAAACAAGTTATTCTGCCATTTATCTTGAAATTTAAAATAGGCTGAAACACAAGCTTTTTACAGTGGCATCCATCTTTTATCATCTGTTTCATTACTGCACCAGGTTATCACCTGTTGCACCTCAACTCAACTACTTTTTTTTGCCTCTTGCATCCACCACCACCCCCCTGTCCCACCCTGCCTACCACCAGCCGATTTCAGCTTCGCACCTACTGGTGGATTAGCGGCAGCATGCGTTTGTGCTTCTGCAGCCATGTGTGTGTTTTTGTATATGTGTGTACATTGGGTGGGAAAAATAAAGCCTACCACTACTGCATCCGTCATTTCTGTCTCTCATTCTCCTTCCCCAGGGCCCATAAACCTTTAAAGCACCTATAAAACACTTGCCGAGGCCTTTTTGAAGTTTTTATGAAGATCTGGCTTTATTGTTCCCAAGAGATGAGCCCCACTCCGCTGGCGCCTCGGAGCTTTCTGGAAGTGCCAGTGAATTCAGAACAGAGGGTGGGGGGGGGTGTTCGGGGCTGGGTGGTAGCAGAGGAGGTAGTCCCATGGAGAGAAGGGTTAGGAATGGGGTGGGCACTCTGGAGCCTGTGTTTGTATGCGGCGGTGTGCATATGTGTGAAGTGCGTGGTGCATATGTGTCAGGTTGGCAGATGAGCTGCAAATTCAGTTTTAACAACAGTGGTGACATCTTTATCTTCAGGTGTTGAGTTTCCAACCTATTGGTAGAGTTTACATTAAAGACCCACTGGATCAAAAAAAAGAAAAAAAAAAGAAAGCTCTAATAAAAGCACATGTGTTGCAACTTGTGTGTGCCTGCGTATTTGTTCGCAGACGTTGGAGCCAGCAGGTTGCGTTCTTGTTGTTTGAAGTGGGGCTCTGTTGTTCTCATAGAGCTAAATGAATGGAGCCGGACCCCCCTCCATCTGTCTGATCCAGCGGCACCGGCCCTCCCTCCCAAATCCCAGCTCTGACGCCCGACGTGCTGGCCCCCTCAAAGGAACAGTTGGCAAACGGACGGCCCATTAAACAGGCGAGGGCGACGGGCCCTCACCTCTGAGCTACATATATGTGTGCAAAGAGAGTGAGAAAGCAAAGGAGAGAATAGTTTACGTATGTGAATATTGGTGTGTCTTGACCTAAGTGCCTGTTAACTCTGAGGTGTGTGTGTGTGTGTGTGACAGAGAGAGTTTGTGTGTGTTGCGAGTAGCAGTTACAAGTAGTCATGACATTAGCCTTTCTAGTGAGTTTGCCTCTGGTTTTCGGACTCATTGTCACCAACGTGTACTTAAACAACTTCTATTCAAGGCATTTATGAGAACGTCTCTTTTTAGATGCCCCGGGCCATCTGACCCTTGTTCTTCATTTTTTCTGTCAACTAAATACAGCAAAAGAATCAAATTACATCAGTTGTTTATATGTTTGTTGCAGCTGTTTGTCTGGTTATGCTTCAACTACAGCTAAGTTTGCTTCTTAAATCTGAAGGCATGGTAATATACTGAGCGTTGGTTCTGGTGCAAACAACTTGTGAAGTCAGCAAAGTGAAGTTGCCATTTATATTAGCACAGTGCAACAGAAACAGCACATAAAGTACATTCTTCAGACAGCAATGTAAGAACAAAGTCTCATCTTATTCATTTTATTTATAGCAGTCTTTTGAGTGTATGTAACATTTGCAATGATTGTACCTTTTTTCTTCATTTATAAAGACGCCTAAGGAGACAAATCTGCTTGCAGACCCTGCTCTGCTACACTTGCGCGGAGCACAACAAATGACAAAAATCTGGATGTGCATAACTAGCTGAAACAACACAACCATGATTTGGATCTAATTTGCTCCACATGCAGACCAGCGATGGATGTGTAAATTATTCCACAGAACAGGCACCAGAGGACTTAAGTCTTGGCATCACAACTGGAGGGGTAGTGTTATCAGGCAGTTGCTGGAGCGTCCAACAGTCAGTCAAAACAGTGAGTAAAGGTCAGTAAACACAGAGGATGTGTCATAGATGTATTAGACAGCATTACCAGCACTTGATGGAGTTTGATAGGTATCCCATTGCAAGTTTATTTGAAGCTGGGTGGTCGAATCGCACAATTGCTCGGCATGTGGAACATTCAAATGTCACAGAGGCCCAATGCTGGAAGCACAGAGTATGTGAGGGCACATATATGTTGTGAAGATTCCAGGCATCAAGGCAGACCATACCAAAGGAGGTATGTTGTATTCTGCATCAAGCATTACAGAAACCTGTGACATCTGCGCTTGCCATTCAAACACAGGCATTAGACTGTTTAAAGTCCAAGTATTTTCCTGCACCATGTCTGGCATCAGATGGACTACAGGCTCACCATCCTGTGTGTCACCTGTCACTAGCGCCAGAGCAGAAACAGCTGTATTCAAAGTGGTGCCATAACTGGGCAGCATGAACTGATAATGAGTGATGTCATTTCATGTTCAGCAATGAGTTTTAGTTCTGTATTACCACAGATGACCATTGTATGTGTGTATGACTGCACCAACGGAAGAATACCAATTCTTTCAATATTGTGGAGAGACACTCTGCCTTTCCCCCTGGCATTACACCTCATATTGTAATTGCAATACAGTCACATGGCCAAGATGGCAGTTTCATTTCTCTTTCACTACTTCATCTGGGTTCCTAATGATTTTGTTAGTGTGTGTACATAAAGTAAACAAGTCCATTAAACCATTAAATGAACAATCCATGTAATGAAAACGTCTAAGTAATGTTAACTCTCAGAAAGCCATTCTGAGATTCTCTTAATCTAGTCAAATGAGTGATAAGGTAAGGACTGACTGACAAACTATGAAATATAATTTCACAAACGTGATTTTCAGAAAGATAAACAGTTTGTCCAAATGTGAATAAATGTCTGTAGAGTAGGATTTTTTGTGCATTATGTGGTGTCTTGCAAGCAAATTATTTTCTTCAGACAGTTAGGGTTTAATCTGCATTAGCCATTGACATGAAAGGTTCCTCAAAAAAAAAGAAAATAAAATTGTTATGTTTAATAAATGTGTTTGTCAGTGAGGGGAAATTGATGGGAAGTCAAATATCAAGTTCAGCTCTGAGTTCGAGTTGAAAAGGCATCCAAATAAAAAAAACAAGAAAACAAGAGAATGGAAAAATACTTGGTCTTCAGTGGAATGGTGGGACTGATGGTCTTGCATCTTACTCACACACACACACACACACAGTAACCTCAACTCCAACCTTTTTTGTGCAAAGGATGATGTCATGCTTTCTGAAAACATGGGGGTGTGGTAGAGGCTTTGAGGGGGGATTCCTTTGGTACTTTCAAGTTTGCACAGGGAGCCTTGGGCCACGGCAGGGTAGACAGTACGAGAGCAGGAGCTCAACGCTGCCACCCCCCCTGATTCCACCCCACCTCAGCAAGCAGTCACATTAGGCACGCTCCAGCCATGCCATCAAAGGCCCAGCTCACGGTGCGCGCACACACACACACACACACACACACACACTCACATTCTGCTTCCATGAGAGCAGTTGCTTCCAAACTGCACGTATGTCAAATGAGCATGTTCACACTTGGCTGAAACAAACGCGTGCCTAAAAATAATGACACACACATAAAGGATGTACACACTCCCATTCCAACAGATCAAACATGCACACACTTCAATCATGCCCACCCCCACTGACTGTGTTATTGTTTTGAAAATATGATTGCGGTGACGGATGGGATGGGGAGAAGAGAGGGCTCTGGCAGGGGCGAGTGGCAGGGCCCCTCTATTGTGTCCAACCAGTGTGAGTCTGTGTCCATAGCTATAGAAACTGGGGCCACACTGGGAAGGCATGCTTTCATCTCCACCACAGGCTCACCGATGGCAATAAGGGGTCAAATAAATCCCCCTGGATGCAGTGGGAGTGTGTGTGTAGGGGGGCTACAGGCACATGCACTTGTTTACCTGAACTATCGTGCATCCGCACTTTTACAGAGTTGCTAACGTCACCCAATTTTCAAAAACATTTTTAGACTTTTAAGATGTTTTGAATGTTTCTACTGCAGTCTGTTGTGGCACATTTTTAAATTCAGCCTTCAAAGGCTAAAATGACTTCCCATGAAAGGTCACCACTAGTGTTGATACTGTTTGATTCTCAAATACTTTCATCTATGTCTATTTTTTTTTAACAATGCCTTACATGAAAGTCCCACCACAACAAAAGCAGTCTAACTGACTTTGGGTTAATGTGCTCAGGGCACATGTAACACAGGATCACAATGTTGATCATTAGGATTCGCAATGTCTCGAGAAATTCCAGACTCGCTGATTGCACACTCTTAAACACAAAGACTGTGCACACAAACAAATGCAAGCAAGATTGTAAAGACACTGTATTTGGCGTACAATTTGAGCTATATGGACATATGTGAACACCGCAAGCACATGTTTTAATATATAAACAATGGTGCTATGCTGTGCACATTTTAGCCTAATCTTTGTAGACGCAAACTTAGTCCTGCCATGTGTGTGTGTGTGTGTGTGCGCGCGTTTGTATCTGGTTTTTGTTACCTTTTTAGAACATTTTATGCTTTAATCACCTACCATGTTAGGACTGTTGGTCCTTGTGGAAACCAAAGCCTGGTCCTAATGTGGTGGACTGTCACTTTTGGGTTAGGGGCATGGTTTAGGATCAAGGTGTGAACTGAATTCAGATTAGGGTTAGGAATATGCGTGTACTGGCAATGGTTAAAGTTAGGGTTTGGGTTAAGATACAGAAATATATGGAAGTCAATACAATGTCCCCATAAGGATTGAAATACAAACTTCTGTGTGTGTAATCTCTAGGAAGATCTGATCAGTTGGATCAAAAGAACAAACATTCAACAAATAGGAAACAGGTAAATAGTGTTGGGAAATAACCAATTCACTTTAACCCAATTAAGAACTTACAGTGGGAAAAAAAGTAATGAAACAGTTTCTCTTAGGTTCTTAAATACAAGTATTAAACATAAAAATCATCAGCACACAAGCAAATTACAATCCATGGGTAGGAAGTAGCTCCATCAGAAAACCACCAGATCTTGGGACTGAAGAGGAGAGGATAGAAAAGGAGAGGAGAGAGTGAAGGTCAGCACCACCACCACATGCCACAGACAGACTGACGATACTTCTACTGGGCTCTGTGCCGGAGGCCTGGCTGTAATTACACCACACACACACAAACACATATCCATGCACGCGCACACACTGTTAACGGGCAGACAGTTAAAAGGTGCCCAACTCTGGACTCTGCTTCACTCTCTCTGTATGGTTATAGGTTTACTGTTTGTAATGACAAGCTCTATTACACACCATCTACAGTCACTGAATTGTTAACATTGTTCTGTGTCCTTTGCAGTGAAGCTGTCACACTAACAACAGTTTATGTGCTAATAAAATGTAGGCATTTGCCCTTTACAGTGCTCAGATTCTTCAAACCTTGTTCAAACTGTCAGTGGCCACTGTAGCTAATCAAACTAGCTGGCAGAACACAAATAATCAAAACAGGTGATATCTACAAACCACATGGAGGGTTGAAAAGGTGTGAAGTTTTTTCTTAGCAGCAGTTTTTTTGTTTATAAAGTAATTAAGACTTGCAGTTCAACAAAATTGTGGAGAGGAACTTAAGTGAAGAAGACTGACAAAAGTTGAATTATTTCTAGAAAGACAAATCTAAAGATCATCAGACTGATGTAGAAGACACTAAAGTGTGGTTCACTGTTCAACAATTCTTTGAATTCTGAAGACATCAGTCAAAGGTTCCTACGGTCATTAAAGTAGTTCAATATAAATAAGATTGACAATCTGTTGCTAGACCTCAATACAGCAGATCATACAAGACAACCCAATAAATGATAAATGGTCCACACTTACAGTATTTAACACTTTTATAACCTCACCCTGCTTCTACAAAGCATTTTACAATATGTTTTCCATTCACACACACACACACACACACACACACACCAGCAGTGCTTTTTATTATATGTTTACAGTCTCCATTTACAGTACTTGTATAATTTCATACACTGATAAGGATAGTGGGGGTACAATGATTTGCCCAAGGGCACTTTGATACACTGCAGGTGCTGGGGACCAAACCACCAATTAGAAGACAACTTTCCTACCACTGTTCTAAAGCTATTCAACCTCACAGCTCTTTTTGCAGAAGAAAACAATGAAAATTTTCTACACAAGAACTGAAAGATTGTTAGCTGCTACACAGACTGTTTACAAGTTGTAATACTTGCCACATTGGCTTTAAACGCTATTGGGCATGCATAATGCCAACATTTACTTTGGAGTTTTTCCTTCGTATTTTGAAATGGTAAAGGGTGGAAATAAAAAAGTGACTCTGTTAAAATATTTTATGTTTCATCTATTGTTTGCCTTTGAGTTTGAAAAAGTCAACAACGACACAAAAAACATGTTTTTAGTTTTTCATTCTGGGCAGTTGTGCAGAGAGCTGAGAAGAAAAAGAAAGACGTGGAAAAGTCTGGAAACTTTCCACTGGGCTGTATATCAATAACAAGATTCAGAACTTTCATATAAACACTGATTTCCATTTTTTTTAAGAATAAAGTTTTGTTGCTCCAGCTCCAAAACAGGCTAAATCTAATGCTTGAAAAGGTCAGCAGGGTTACAAGCACAAACCACAATTGTGATCCTGTTAGACTCACATCAGCACAGATCTCTTGTATCAATAGCTCCTTGTTGATCCACTTGGCCAGGCAGTTTGCCGTCACTCTCCTCCTTTCCTGCTTCTCCCCTCTCTGGTCCCTTTGACTTGGGAAAGTTATTGGAGTGTAAATGCATTTAACAGCCTCTGTCTGCTCCTCCTCATATGGGGAGTGCTATCTGTTTTCTGCTTACTGCTTCGTTGTAACAAAATCTGTGATGGTAGTTTAAAATTTCTGCCTGAGGCCAGTAAAAGTCCAAAAGTGTGTTTTTAGAAAATTGAAAATAGCTATCATTCTGACTGACAATTTGGTAAAGGACCTTTAAGGGTTTACTGGTTTTCTGTATTTGAAACTAACAAGTCTAAACAACTGATATTTTTTGCCTCTTAATTCTAAATCTTGAATTGTTATCGCAACCAGCCCCGTCCAGCCCACCTCCATTTTCCTGGGGTTGCTCAGAAAGGCAGACGGTCCTGTTTACACATGGCTCCAGGGGCTTGTGGCTCTTGATTAGCAAACCAGCGTGAGTCAACATCTGGTACATCCCTTGGACAAACTATCTCTCCGAGCCTGCACTGAGGCTGTTGTCAAACTACGTCCCCATTCGTCCGGTTCCCAAGCAGGCAGGCAACCCCTGGGCGGCAGTGCGCGCTCACACGTTGGCGAGACATTTCTCAGAGCCTTCCCAGTCCTCCTGGCATCTCGGCAGGCCGTCACCCTCTTACCCTCCTGCATGTTCCACAAACATGTCAGAGGGCCTGAGGGCACCAGGGGCCAACTCTGCCATTTGTCGACATGCTTGATTGCGGGTGCCGGGACTCGTTTAGGTCGTGACACCTACGCGGTCCATCATGTCTGTGCAACCTGCACCAGTGATTTGACTGCATTCCATTCATGACAGTTCAGTTTTTAATGTGGTTTAACAAGCTGCCAGGTTTAAACAGGGCCACCCCCTCTCCGAATCCTGTCACAGACTAATGAAAAGACTATCGTAGAAATTCCCTCCCTATGTTTTTCTTACGCAATGCCAGTCTGTGAAAGTATCTTGGCTGTAGACTCAACAGAACACACATGTTGAGGAGAGCGTTGGGCAGAGGAACATCTGCTGTGGTCAGTGGCTGCGGGCAAACTGTTTGATTTTGACAAGACGGCCTGTGGCAACACAATGGCTTAGTGGTTGGGAGAATGAACAAAATGCCAGTTACTTGTGGTCAGGGTTTACCTAAGTTGGACAAAGCTTCTGAAAAACATGTGGTCACATTTTACATCAAATTACTTTTTAGTTAGTGATAAAAGGAGACTATTGACATTGTCTTGACACAGTTGTGTTTCAAAATTGGTCATTTCAAGTGGAACAGAGGAGTTGGAAGGAACCAGATTGTTTTTGTCTGAAGTCTTTATTCCATTATAGATACTTTTCCATCTCCCTTTTCTTGCGTAAAGACTGGATCACAGTAAGTTATTTAATACCAACAAGCATATGGAGAGTGAGTGATACAGCGTGCCAACAATGATTTCACTGATGAAAAGGCAGATTAGAGTGACAGATTAAATCTTCAGGAGTCGTGAACAGTGAAAACACATGACTTAACTGTCCAAATAGACTGAGATATATTGTGTGTTTCACTATCGCAGCTCTCGTGTCTCTGCCAGGGCATCTATTCAAACACCGTTTTCAACCTGCCAAGTCTGACTTGAGGAATGCAAAACACTGGTCAACAGAGCTGTCTGTGGTCATTCGTGCCTTTCAGTGTGGAATTTGCCGGCCATTTGGTCTTAACATTACTTATAACATTTTAATTTGGTTTTTATTTTGTATTTCTTTCTCTAGTGAGCTCTATCTTTTTTTTTTACTTATCCTGAAGGATGTGCCACCATGAGGAATCCAACAGTGACCCTTTTGTGAATGGTGGGAATTGGGCACCAGGCCAATGATGACGTACTGCCACAGGAAAGACCTCTCCGGATGTTTGGAATGCAATCCCCCCCACCACCACCATTTTTTTTATTTCACTGTTGCTTTCCAGAGGGTGGTGATCAGTTTAATTCCACCCTTATCCCTTCCCAATTTGGTGAGAAAATAAGGAAGGAAGACGAATGGGAGAGCAAAATCAGGAAGATATCTAAAGAACAGAAAACACATGCGGCTCCCACTGTCTTCCAGTGGAAACAATTAAAGTAGGAGGGAAAAAATGTGAAATGTCGCTGAGCTGTTATTTTTTTATTTTAATATGACAAATTAAATCAGTCTAGATTTCAGTACTTAGACCAACAAGTAGGACCAAATTAACATTGTATTAATCAGGAAAGGCGGAAATGCTGAAGTAAGAATGCTACTCCTCTAAACCCATCGAAATAAAACAGAGTAGAGACATACATATATTTACTGTTTGTCTCAAAAGCAAAGAATAAAAACATCTAAAAATAACCATGTTCTGGGAGTCAAGCAATATTTCCACTATGATAAAATGTTTGAGAAAAAAAGTCAACTCAGATAATGAGCAGTTACTGCAGAGAGTGGCTGAGCACGTACAAGAGTGACAGCAAAACCTTTATATTTATAGTCTGTTTGTGGTACAGTCTCGCTTTCTGGCTTTGCTTGAGTTCTTCCCTCTCCGAGTTCAAAGAAAACCCCACTATCACATTGCAAATCCAATATGCTGTGTGTGATATTATCACCATTAATCACAGCTTTTGATCATGTATCACGCAGCATTTTCTCCATCACGGCTGGAATGCTGTAAAAGAAACAAAGGATGTAGGGCCCTGCTTAGATTGACATTATAGATTGAACAACAGCATGGCACAGCGGTCTTTTAATAAAAAGGGTAAGCTACACATTTAGGGCTGGTTCTTTTTCTTTTTTTTTGTTGGAGGAAAGGAAAAAAAATATAGAACTTTGATGCTGTTTACTGGGCATAAGCAAAAATAACTTTATGATGAATTTCAGAGGAGAGGAAAAAAATGAAAAGAAGGGGGGCTTCAAAAGTAGTGCTAACGGGAGACAGATTTTTGACATGCTTCCCGAACCATCTGCTTTGGGTTAAAGCACAGAGACAGAGTCAAAAATGAAGGCGAGAGAACAGGACTTGAGACAATGGCTTGGCAGCAGGGGGAAAAAAGAGCATGCAATATTAGTGGAAAACTATATTTATTTTAATTGTGAGCACTTCTATTTTGAATCGTTATGGCTTCTCATGCAAGGCAAGAGATATCTGTCTCGCCAATGAGTTGCTCTTGTTTTTACAGCTATTACAACAAAAACATTTAAACTGGCTTTCATGCTGGAAATTACAATACAGACAAATACACAGAGCGTCCAATCTCAGGGTTGCTGGAAATTTAACTTTTTGAAGTTTTGACCATTCCAGTAAAAGTGTTTGGGCTCAGGTTGGTACTGAAAACTGACCACTAAAACAAACAAACAAAAAAAAATAAAAATAGAAATCTGGAAGGATTCTCCCCACATGCAGAACAGTGACAGAATTAGATGGCGCAAGTGGTGACATCACAAGTGAATTGATGGTGTTATCAGGCAGTTTCTGGGTCAGTGAAGGTCACCAGACACAGAGGATGCTCATAGACTGCATTACCAGCAGTTGAAGGAATTTTTTTAGGTGTTGCATCTTGGCTTTGCATGGGGCAGGGAAGTCATTGCGAGCAATTGACCAGCATGTATACTGTGCAGATGTTACAGTGACCTGATATATAAACTTAATTGGTTCCCCATCAAATGTGTCACCTGATATTAATGCTGTCTCCCTTTGGTGCTGCATATGCCAGCTTACCTTTTTTTGTCAGAGAGTCTAAAATGAAATAATGCTTTGAGCTTCAATGATCCCAACGAAAGGCTGTTTGGTCATCTCAGAGTGGTATTATTTTTGACACTCAAGAATATTTTCAATTTACAATAACACATTGCTTTTTATAACTTTACAGGTGTGTTGATACAATATGAAACCCTGCTACAATGCTGAATTTGTTGATCAAGCATTGTTCAGAGATTTTTTCCCCCCTTCTTTTCCGAGTCTCTTGTGTTTTTATTCCCCTTGCTTTTCTCTAAACAGTTTGGCTCCATCCACCCCTCTGTGCCATTCTACCAGTCCCCAGTGGGCACAGTCAGCCAGTCTGGCCTGGCTCGCCCCTTGCTGTGCCCCTGTACAGGATAAGCTTCTGTCTGGACCTTGGGTAGAGGCCTTTGTAACGAGCTGTAAGGGTGTTAGTGTGCATGTGGTTGTGCATGTCCTCTGAGTGGGTGTATATGTGTATGTGTGTAGCACTCGTAGCAAATGAGGAGAAGGGGGTCCAATCTGTGCCTAAGGGAAGTCCACTACCCCCCCGGTGCACCCTCACATGCGCCCTATTGAAGCCTAAGGGAGCGTGAACAATCACTGCAGAACCAAAGAGCTAAGTCCCCTTGTTATACAAGACCAATTTTCAGCACAAGTCCCACCTCTTGCCTCTATCGTGTGGCCCACCCCCAGCCCAGCATCCCGGTCATCAGATGCTGACGAGCTTCGTTAAAATGAGCCGGAACTCTTTAATGCCATTATTTAATTAGCCATCCTGCAGTAATCTGTCATCCAGCACTACCGCTCCTACCACCTTTTTCTTCTCGCTTAAACCACCATCCTCATCATCACTTCTTTAGCTTACTTGCTCAACATCACCACCTTTTTCTGGCTGTGTCCTCAGGTCCCCTCCTCTTTCCTCTCCTTGTCTTTATCTCCAGTAATTAGCCAGGGAATGGGGGTCGACTTATTGCTGGGCTGCTGGAGTATTAGTGCTTGAGACAAGGAGGAGGGGAAGTGCTTCTCCCTGCATGGGGCTTCTTTCTCAGCACAACACCCAAAGACCTGCAGAGGAAGACAATGGGAAGGGCCAGTTCTACAGTAGCCAACTCAGCCTTACTGTCCCCGCTGCCCACTGAGTTCTGTCTACATTGGAACTCTAATTATTAACCAGATTATGGCTGTATGTGCCTACATGTCGACGGGGTCAGCAGGAATTTAGTCACAGGATGCAAAACAAAAGACAAACTCCAGGCAAACTTTTCACTGTGCATAAGTTTAAACAATAAATGGGCTGAATTTATACTTTGATAATAGCAGTTGTTGTGATAAAAGCTATATAATTCATGAAAAGATAACATTTGGACATTTTTATTATTTATCTTTTGCCAATGAAATAGGGATGTAGTGTAACTGCCTGTGTGTGTTGGTACCTGGTTTTTGTTATCTTTTTTAGGACCTTTTCTGGTATAATCACCTATCTTGTCAGGACCATTGGTCTTTGTGACAACCAAAGCCCAATCTTAATATGGTGGGATATCATTTTTGGGTTACAGCTTAGAGTTAAGGCTAAGGTGTGAATTGAGTTTAGTTTAGAATTAGAGTTCAGCATGACAGAAATAAATGGAAGTCAAAATAATGTTTAATAAGGATATAAATGCAAATTTCTCTATGCATGTGAGCATCTGTGTGTTTGTCTATTAGCAAGATAAGTTGTGAACAAGTGGATGAATTTTAATAAAGCACTCAGAAAGACTGGACCTCATCCACCGTAATGAGAGCATTGCTTTGGTTGATCATGGTGAGGTATGGTGGTTATGAGGTAAGGATCAGGACCGAAAGAACAAGATCCCAGACACAAGCAGTTGAAATGAGCTCCCTTTGTAGGGTGGCCGGGCTCGGTCTTACAGAGAGCCTGAATAGCTCCATCATCTGGAGTAGAGCTGATGCTCTTTTGCATCAAAAGGAGTCAGTTGAGGGGATCTGATTAGGATGCCTCTTGGACACCTACTTTTGGAGGTTTTCAAGGCATATTCCATTGGGAAGAGACCTCAGGACAGACTGACAACTAGCTGGAGTGATTATGTATCTTCTCTGGCCTGAGAACACTATGGGATCCCTCAGGAGGAGCTGGAGAGTGTCACTGGGGAGAGGGAGGTCTGGGTTTCTCTCCTGGACCTGTTGCTACACAGATATGGATGGATGGATGGATGGATGGATGGATGGATGGATGGATGGATGGATGGATGGATGGATGGACATCTACAGTTGATTAACTTTTGGCTTTGACCTAATTCAGGGTGGCTGTCACAGCTAAAAAAATGGTTATAACTCAGTCAGTTTTACAGATATAGAGCTACATTTTTGTGTGGTAGTAGCTGGGAGCCGTTCAGAAGATATTCTCTGAGCGTTAACAGTTCACGTGAAATTTTGCGATATTGTGTAATAAAGCACATGATGCTTTTTCAAGGTTTGACCAACAATGATAAAACTCAATTGTTTTTCAAAGTAAGATGGTCTCAGTTTAAACATCTGGTATAAAACGTGGCAGCATTTCTTCAAGGAGTGCTGGGCTCTTTTTTTAGTTTACTCAGGTTAACAAACCTACTTTTTCTTAGGGTCTGAAAATGTACTTTTATTTTTAGAAATTCAATCCCAACGTTGGCCAACAGGTTCACATGAGCTGCACTGTAACTTTGAGTGAACATTCTTTCCCTGTGCACTCAAACATGAAGGGAGAGAGAGTGCAGGGAGCCCCTGGCCTCATGTCCTTACCATGCTGGATCAACGCCCTCTAGTGATCACCACAAAATGCAAGCACAATGACAGCCTTCCCAAATTGCAAGATGAATGTAGGACTCCAGCTGCAGCTCAGAAGGTAAACATGTCTAAACAGAGTTATGTCCTTTTTGTGATTAATAACAATCATACAGAAAGAGTGCTTATTTTAAAAGTTTATTAAATATTTCAAAACGTCTCAGTGGTTGCTTTATGATTGCTTCTATGTTATACCATACAACAAAAGTATTCAAATTCCTCCTTTTGCAACGTTTTTGGCTATTTAAAGTAAACAAATTGTTTTGACACAATGTAAAACATAACTTGCCTAAATATTTTTTCCAAGATGCCATAAAGGAGAATCAACATAATTCAAAGAACAGTTAAAAAGTTCTTGCATGACTTAATAATGGTGAAGGTAGTTCTCCACAGCCATTTATAGCCCTTAATTATGTGCCTATTTTGTGACCTCTGGGTTCAACGGGCCAATTCCTGTGTGGACCCAAATCCCTACGAACAAAGGTGGAATGTGATGCCCCTCTTTCCGCAGAGACAAGCTTTCAAACGTTTCCCATCAGCTCCATGGGAAAGTTCAAGCCTAGGAGACTCCTCAGCATCACAGAGACTCTGCTGATGGAAATCTCATGAAGATTGAAATGTTTGACAATGTCTTGTAGTATTTGGGGATATATATTAAATATATACATATATATTCAAATACAGGCTGAAACCGGTGCTTTAGGACCCAGTTGATCCTTGTCGTTGTGGCTGATATTTTCCACGTTGTGAGAAGAGGGTGGGGGGTGGAGGGGGGAGCCCGTGGCTGTCAATCATAGTGAAAGTGGCCGGGGTGGGCAGGCCCCTCTGACACTTTGTGCAGTCGGCGAGGGGTAGGGTGGGGGTGGGGGGGGGGGGAGCGTGTACCTCGG
>NC_051446.1:14639305-14658063 GCF_001649575.2 Kryptolebias marmoratus | reverse complement strand
GGGGGGGGCATATTTAACTTGGGACTGCGCTCCTCGCGCAGCAGACACACACTCTCACACAGTGTGCCTATGAGCAAAGAAATGCTCCAGCGCCGAACTCTCTCAGACTCCTGAAGTAGGAGCGACTCAGCTGCAGCTTCTGTTATCAGAAACAGGCTCCCCTCAGGAACAGCTCGGGCTCAAAAAGCTCCAGATGATTATGGACTGTCTCGTCATCATCATCATCATGCAGCGATTTTGCAATTTGGAGCTTTTCTGAAAGGATTCTGCAGTGTTTTTTTGGCAGTTTGCAGCTGAAATGCACCGGCTCTGCCAATCTTTGTAAAGCTTCTTTTCTTCGTTCTCCTCAGCCAAGAGAGTTCTGTGGAAACCATACAACTTCAGATTTTCATTTAAACTGATCTGCGATTTGGATCACCTTCTGGAAAGATAAATGGCTCTTCTCTCATGAGCTGATATTGCACCCATGGACCTTTTCAAGACACTATTGGAATAAGAGGAGACACTTTCCCCTCAGTTCATGGACTGTGCGCAGTGGGACTTTGTCAAACCGTGCGTAAAAAGCCGTGCGTAAAAATAACACTTGCCACGGCGACTCTCTGTCTCTCGTCGCCGGACGCGTGACATTTCAAACTCGCCGAGGTCCCCCGGATCTGTCCCGTCTCCTTCCTTCCATGCTGCTCTCTTCTGTCATCCAGTGCAGACGCTTCGTCGTGGCTTCGAGTCTCCGGGGTAACCATGACAACCGAAAGAAACCCAAAGTGAATCCAAGGAGCGGGGTGAGGCAGCAGAGAGCCTGAATAGGCTGGAGTTTTCCCCATTTTTGCGGTTTCCCCCCCTTTTTAAGGGGTTGTTTTGATTCAGATCTGACGCTTCTTCCAGAGCTGCAGAGTTGCATCCTTCATTTACAAAAGTTGGAGGTGAGGTGTCATCCAAACCCACCGAGGTCTATTAAAAGTCTCGCCTTGCTTTTGGCTGAACTTCTACTCTTTATGAAGCCTTGCAGACGTCGCAGTAACCCTGAAAACAATTGAACTGATATTTTTTTTTCTTTTCGTTTTTTAAACTCGAGAACAGAATCTGAGGAGTAATGGGTCTCTCCCAAACGCTGCTCGTTTACGCGCTGGTGTGCGTTCACCTCGGAGTGTCCCAGCCCTTCCTGCGCCTCCGCCCGTCGCCCAGCGACCACCTCCCCGTCCCCGAGCTGAAGGAGGACCCCGACCCGGAGTACGACCCGCGGGAGCAGGACCTGGCCGAGAGGACTCTGAGGAAAAAGCTCGGCAGTAACTTTGACCCCAACTTCATGTCCATCAGCCTGCCGGCAGTGAACATCTCCGCGCCAGAACCCCTGGGGAAGCCGGGGCCCATGCCTAACGAGATTAAAAAACTGGACCTCAACGAGACCCCCTACGGGAAGCGGGTAAAAGTGGGCAAGAAGGCCCGCAGGAAATTCCTGCAGCTGCTGTGGACCTACACGTTCTGCCCTGTGGTGTACACCTGGAAGGACCTGGGCGTGAGGTTCTGGCCGCGTTACATCAAGGAGGGGAACTGCTTCTCCGAGCGCTCGTGCTCCTTCCCGGAGGGGATGTCCTGCAAACCTGTCAAGTCGGTCACCAAGATCTTCCTGCGGTGGTACTGCCAAGGCTTTCTAAGACAGAAATACTGTACGTGGATACAGGTGCAATACCCGGTCATCTCAGAGTGCAAGTGCTCGTGCTGAAGGAGGCGTGGAGGTGTGCGGGAGCAGGGGGAGGGGGGATTTCTATTGCACTGTTAACTCTCTACAGAGGTGGGCACCATACAGATCTATTTTTTTATATTATATAACATTTTAAAGTGAAATACCAACATTGTACATATTTAAGGAAAATAATGCAGCTATTTTTTTCTTCTAAATGAACTTGGACCATATTTTATTCTCAACAACCCTGAACATTGTTTTTTTTTGTTTGTTTGTTTTGTTTTGTTTTTTGGGGGTGGGGGTGTGGGGGAGCACTTCACAAGGAAGAGCTTTTTTATATATTTTGATGAGACATTAAAGATGGATTTCATAATATGCTACACTTCTCCAAGAGGTGAACCTTTTCTCCTTTTTTGTTGTTTTCAACTGAACATTGATGCTGTCTGTTATTTCACTGCAATGTTGCCTAGAGTTTTTTTTTTTTGTATTATATTAATATCAGTAATAATGGAAACAAAGTTGAGGTTAAAGATTATATATAAAGGCGTGAACTCAGCTTTTTTTGAATAGTATTGTAGGAATAAACAAATCTGTACGTTTTATTTATTATTTTAACGATTTGTGAGTATAGAGCATAAGGGAAAGAAAATAGCAGAATATACCAGAAGAAAAAATATGGAAGACTTGAATATTTCTAAAAAATGACAAAAAATAAAGAAATGAATTGAAAAAAAGCAAGACATATCAGTGTACATATTATGGTTACACGTTTTTAGCAATAAAGTCTGTCTTTTCAACGTGCTATGTTGCTTTACAAGGAGTGTCTGTATCCAAGGGGGGCGTGTGTGCTGGAAAAAAAACATCATCTGTCCTCATTCAGCTTCAAAATCCTGCAAGAGGAGGCCGGAGTGTGCGCGTTTATCTGCTTTCCGATCATTTCCGGACTTATCTGTTAACATAAAAGTGTCATTTCAGTCTGCAGCAGTCCTTGGGAACGAGTCCAAAAGGTTCATCCCCACCGTCTAGTTCAGCTGGAACCGACGTGTGATGTGTAAAATACGATTCAAAAAGTGTCAAACGATGAAATGAGGGGTGGGCGGGAAGCGTCCGGGGGTCTGGAAGCTCCACACAAGTTCCACTGAGGTATTTGTACAGAGGTGGAATGGAGCAGACCGGCGCCTCTCCAAGTCTGACCGCCCCTGAGACAGACAAAAAAGAAAGAAGAAGAAGAAGAAGAAGAAGAAGAAAAAAAACAACAACAAAGAAGAAAAAAAAGAGAAAAACAAAGCCCATGAAAACAATGGTCAACTGTTTTTCACGTTACCAAAGTAATTAATTGGAGAGCTGCAGCGAGATGCGTGCAAAATGAACCAGAGATGGCCAATTACGTGCGCTGGAGACGCGTAAATGAGGTCCCGCAGAATCAAATAAACAGAGCTCTTTTTATGGTGTTTATTTTCTTCTTTAAACGCAATCAACGACTTCAGCAGAGCTATGACTGCATGTCTGAGAGCCGAAGCTGCTTTGTGAAGTGCTTCCAACAGGCGCATCTCGTGCGCATTACAGTGATTTTTTCTTTCCCCCTGCGGGCAGAGTTGGATTTGACACTTGCCGCCCGGTTATTGTGACACAAGAACCGCTGAGGAGGGGTGGGGGGTATGGTGAGCAGGGGGAGAGGGACTGCAGCACGCCAGCGGGAGGAGGAAGAGAGGGCGGTGGGGGTTGGGGAGGGGGGCTGCTTTCCCTTACTGTCAGCTTCTTTCTTGATGATGTCTCGGGGTTTTTTAGAAACTGCGTCTCTGACTCGACGGCGCCACTCAGCCGCCCCCTCTCGACTGCGCAGAATGAGGCACTTTGGGAAACAGTAACCCTTTCAGGCTCTGCCCGAAGAGTATTTTAGAAGCGTGTGAAAGGCAATACGCCGCCCATGGCTCCAGCCGCTTAGGTGCGCACCTTTTAGGAACAGACCTTTTGCCAGCCAGGCGGTTTCATCGCCTGGTTCTCAGAGCTGAGCTCCGGGTGACTCCAGGTGGCCCTTGAGCTGTAACTCCAGGGAGGGGGGAACCTTATAAAACCCGGGAACATAGAAATGTCAGCCAAGTCCTTAATTCTCTGGAAATCACCACATTTCATAGTGTTATAAGTCCAATCAAGAAGACCAAGAACACCTGACAGATTTTTCATCAGCGAAATGTTATCTTAGAGAAATGTTGAATGCATGGTAAACCATATAAAGTTGTGAAAATAATAAGAAAATGATACCAGTATTTCTTGAAGGAATGCATATTGTCCACCACCTTGCATCCCAAAGATCTGTTGGTGCTTGGAGTATGCGTTGCTGGTTACTTTTAGCAGCTACCACATCAAATATTGGCTCATTTTCTGCAAATTTGAATTATAGGCGTTTTGTGTTTGCTTAGTTGTGGCAGCCATCTGGATTTGCATTGGATGTAAATCAATTACAGATACCCATCCAATGATTACTTTCTGAGAATTTCATTAAAACCTATCCACAGGTTCATGAGACATTTTGCTAACAGAAAAACAGGAATGACTAACCTTAAATACCAAAGTTATAAGCAAAAAGCTCACCTGAGCTATTAGAGTTAGTTTTGGAGATGATTCTTACCAACTATTACACCAAATAAAAGTACCAAATTGTGGTCATTTTTATGTTTGATAAGGTTGATTAGGTGTGGCAACCATCTTAAAGCTGGTTGACTGTAGAAGTACATCCATTGATTACCTTCTGAGAGTTTCATTCAAATCTGTCCACTAGTTCATGAGATATGTTGCCATCATACAGGTAAACGAACATGCACACACACACACACACACACACACACAGGCCTGCTTTTAGGGTGACAGGCGATAATGAATAAAAATTTCTAACTCTAACTCACTCTCCATAAGCTCACATTTTGACCCTGGTTGTTTACTGGAAGTCCATCTGCTGTTTCAAATCCAACCATACATCGACTAAAAGAAACCAAATTGTAGAAATAGAAACAGAGACAGCCAGTATGGGTGTAGATTAAATACAGTGTGGGCTTTTTTTTCCCTACACCAATGGAAAAATGCTTGTCTCATGAGTAACTTCGCTGTCGAGCTTTGAAGCAAAACAACTTCATGATGAAATCCACGCCTCTGTTTATTAGCATGTTGCAAAATGTCTGCAAAGCCTGATGTAAATCTGCAGTTCCTGTGATTATCATGTTTGACATGATATGTTGGGGGTGAGGGAAGGGGAAGGGGGGAGGGCATTCAATCAGTGTCATCAACATCAGTGTCGCACCGCATCTATAAAGATGTCAAGACTCGGGTGGCCTTTACCCTGCCAGACGCTCAGTGTTGTTATAATCTGTCACAGTTTCATCACCACAGAAACGGCCCCACAATAATAAATGCTGTTGGGTCGCTTCATAAACATCAACACACTCAAGGGAGTGAAAGATAAGGCTGTAACAAGGGGTTAAATAAAGACCTGGAGACAATTAGGGTGGGGTTGATGAGGAGAAGGGTGACATGAAGATGTTGAGGCTCTGTCTCTTGATGATTGCCAATTATTATGACGGATTGGAGTCAGATTGAGAGTGACTGGGGTGCAGTGTGTTTGCGTGTGGGCGGGGGGTCTGCTGTGGCTTTCACTTGAACAATAAAGACACTTAATGGACGTATCTTTGCTAAAGAGAGAATGCAAGCAAGTGCGCATGCTGACACACAACTTTAGGCAGTTCAGTGGCCTGATGGAGACAGACAGACAGAGATGGAGACAAGGGTCTGTGGCTGTAAGTAAGGCCCAAACCTCACAGTTGTAAAAGCCAAAGAGTCAGCACTGGTGAGGTTATTGATGATGACAGGGTATTAGATTGAGCACTGAGAGGAGGGAGGCTTCACACACACACACACACACACACACACACAGAGAGCCACCGCAGATGATACCCGGCATTCCATCTCACTACCACCAACCCGCAGCTTGTGGTGTCTGCGAGTCTGTGTGAGCAATTGTTCAGAAGCATGAGATGTTTCTAAGTTAGTGTGTCTATAAAGAGCTTTGGATTAAGAAATGCTGTATTTGATTACACTTCAAGAAAAGCAAAGTCTCTGGTTGCAATTTTCTGCCTTAAATTTGCCACTTAGGTTTGCGTTTTTGAGCATTAATGTTAAGGCTGGAAGTCCACACTTTATGTTTTCGAGCACTTTTCCAGATTCAGCTCAGCTGCTCATCTTACATCAGCTGTACGTCTTTCTAAGAGCTGATAACCAACCAAGAACAATCAGCCCCGGGGAAAGTATTTGCAAGATGCCATTACATTAACACAGTGGCTGATTTTGCCAGCTAACAACAGGTGAGTGTAGTCAAGTTACAGGTGATTGCCAACAAATTCTAGTCCTTTACCATTAAGGAGAGCTTGTGATAATTAAGCAAATGGGTCAAAGGTCTTGCAATATCACAATGAGTCATGGAATCCAATACTTGGCCACCAGATACTTGGCACAAGTGGTAAAGCCAGGTCAGGTTGATATGTTGCAAAGTAGACAAGTGTGAAAAGCAACTTTGGATGTGTTTTCCTATACAGAAAGTCAAATCATGGCAAAGACATCAACATCCAGCTGGCTTCTTCTTGTTTACAGTTCTTTTTACTGATTAAAATTATTCTTATCATATCTGTTGACTAAAATACACTATTAATGTAACTATAATATAAATTTGAAAAGTAGTAACCAGTCAAATCAAGCCTATTTTATGTAATTTGTCTGAAATCTGGTTATGCGCAGCATTCAAAGCATGCTGCAAGATCCTAGTTGTCCTAAATGGTTTAATGTGCTCCTACCATTTTAATGATACACATAGTGGGAGAGTCATATTTTTGTAGCCATGCTTGGTGTTTATTCTGCTCAGTTTAACTCTTGCTAGATGTAACAGATATTGTATGTCCAAGGTAAAAGCTAAAAATAGCCCTGTGGTGCGGCGTGGTGCTCTCAGGGCTGGAAATAGAGCATATTCGGAGCCCTGTTTCCATGGTAACCCGTGTTTTCTGCTACTCCCATGCGTTTTTTATTCAGATAACCTTCCATTTACATCAATGACCATGTTTTTTGTCTTTTGAAAACAGCATAACTTTACATCTTTATTTTTTTCCTCTCATCTCTCAGGTGAAGGAAGTTCAAGAACACAGAAAATTGGTTTCTCTTTGGGAACAATAAAGTATCTATTTATCTGTCTGTCCATTTTCTGCACAACAAGATTTGGATTTTTCACACAAACAAAATCCAAAACTATCAACAATACCCAGGAAAACACAACATGAAAAAATACTACATGATAAATGAGATATGTGATATGAGATACAAGCTATATGATATAATATGCAATATATATGAAATATGAGAGGAGATAAAATTTATGAGACAATGAGATGTGATATTTGAGGAGAGATTTGAAATGAAATACAAGTTTGAGATAATGAGATATATTTTAAATATATAAATGAGATGTTTGAGACTAGAAATGAGATGTGAAATCCAAGATGACATGAAACTATGAAAGAAATGAGATATATAAGATGATAAACATGCAATGTATGAGATATATGCCTGTGAGATAAGAAACAAGACATGAGTAATGAGATGAGATGAAACTTATGAGACAGCAAGCTTTATGATATATGAGATAATGAACATGAGACACAGTACATAAGAAATGAGATACATGAGATATGAGACAAGAGATATGAGATAAGATTAAACTGAGATGAGAAATATAAAATGAGAGATATGATATGAATGAGATATATGAGATACAAAATTTATGAGCTAATGAGATGATAAACATGTGATACATGTGATACAGATAAAAAATAAGAAATTACATAAACAAGATATGAGATGAGAATAATGGAATGAGAATATGAAGTGTCAATTGAGAAATAGCAGATATGAGATGAAAAAATATAAGAATTATAAGATACAATACAATGTACTATATTATCCCAATAAAGAAGTTTGTTTTAGACTTTGTGATGTCCAATTAGCTGCCCTCACAAATAAATAAATAATTAAAAATTCATAAAATAAATAGCTTTTTAACTGGTGTTTGGTCATCATAGCGACACAAATCAAACTATGTTTAAGTTGCCAAAACAGCTTGCTATCTTGATCTGGTCTATGTTTTATTTTTATTACTTCTTATAAGAAACCATATTTTCCATATCCATCTACCCTCTCTTCGCTGATTACTGCGGTGCTCCTAACATCCACACATGTCTACAATCTCACATGCACACAAACAAACACATCCACCTCCCCCTCACAGTCTGCCCAGTTGCTGCTGTCTCCCAGTACCCCTCTGTGCGCCGAGATGGCATGCTGAGAATGTTTACTTTCGCCACAGTGTGTATTTACAGAGCCTAATAGTTTTTTAGGCCGCAATGGCTCCTCACTTCGCAACATGTGTACAACCCACCTACTCCTTCTAACTCCTGAGCATTCCCCCGCACACGCAGAAAACATGCATCACCCCCCGCCAAACAGCAAATCACACCTCTGGAATTTGGTGATCTGGCAGTGGTGTGAGCTCTAACGCAGCTAGGTGACATGAGGAGGGAGCAGCATCAGAATGTGACGGTACCTCCTGGACTGAATGGGGATGAAGCTAAGAATAAGCCAAGTGAGAGTATGTTTGCTATGAGAGAGTGAGTGAATTCATGAAGCGCTTGCAATAAACGGATACATAATGTCTTGAATGGTTGCATGTGTTCTGCCATGACTAAAAATATTCCAGAAAGTGTGTCATTTATTTGAAAGAAAGAAGGCAAGTGTGATGTAAAAGTGTCACAGAATCACACAGATAGTAGGCAAATAATAGAGCCTGAGTAGGATTTGATGTATTATATTCTGCAAATAAGGTGAAGGATCTATAACTGTGATTGTTATACCAACAACAATCAGACCTTAAAAAAAAACCTTTAGATAAGAGGTCTTTAAGAAACAAGAGATGAAGCCGAGTTGCCTTCTATTTAACTTAGATTCTCAGTCATCCACATGACAATCCTAATTTCCAACAAACATTTTCTTAGTTATTCAAGATAAAATTAGAATTGGTTTCAACAGTTTAAAATATATGTGTGAATGTCATATAAAAGCAAATAGTTGTGTTACATCTTGAAGAAACCTAATGATGACTGTGCTTTTATTTATGATAATGCTAGGGATCAGCACACCAAGGGTTGCTCTTGCTCCTGTCACCTGGCCTGCATGGCATCTGTCCTTGACTTTTCTCCCCGCACGTGTGGAGGTGGGTTCATGTAGTTCTTTTGGGTCTGGCTCAGCTAAGCCCAGCAGCTGAGGCTTGACTACAAGGTGCTTGCTGCCAAGCCTCCCTCTCAGTTCTGGCTCCAGGAGGATACCTCAGTTTCCCGAATGTGTGAGAGATACCTTGTTGTTTATGGTCCTCTTTCATCATCCCATAGGGTGAGGAGACCCCAAGGAAGGCCCAGAACATGCTGGATGTATTGCATATCATCTCTGGCCTGGTAACTCCTTAGGATCCCCAGGAGGAGCTGGAGAGTGTTGCTGGGGAAGGTGAGGTCTGGCTTTCTCTCCTGGACCTGTTGCCTTCACAGCTTGACCATGGGTAAGCAAAAGAAAATGGATGGATGGCTGAATGGATGCAATGCATTTTTACTTAAGATACAGAATTCTGTTCTTTCGAACTTTCACTCGTATATGCTTGTCAGTGTTTTATCTTTTATCTGCACTGTAGTTTTTATATCTTCAGTTTGATTCTGACTGCACTGCAAAGTGAATATAACGTATGCTAACAATTTAAAATACAATATTTGATTCAAAGTAGCACAATACTGACAGCATACCAAGTCCTAATACTAAACAACCAAGTTGCTTGAGGATAAATACCATTTAACATACATATAAAACATGTAGTTTCAACAGCTGGTAATGTGTATGATCACATGTCTTTGAAAAATGTAATAAGCATGAAGTTGGAGGTCAGCATGTTTGTGATAAATCTGTCCTTTAGCACATTCAAGATCAACTCCAATGTCAGACAAATTCATGTCTCAGTTTCTTCCGTAAATGACAGCTCATTTATTTCTCATTTTCTCTTGAGCATGCAAATGACTTCATTAAGAGTAGGAAAAGATCATAGTTTGGTGTAGATGCAGCACCATCCTCGCAGATTTACTGTTTAATGAGGTGGTAGAGACAGTGGACTCTTCACATTTATGTCTGTTCTAGCATAGCATTTATCTCACGTTTAGTTGGATGTTTTTAATATCACTGAATAGACAGAAGAAACGTAAAATGTGCAGTGCTAAACACGCACGTCATTGTTTTTTCTCTCTCTCTCATCAGACAAAGAGTGGAACCAAACAGGTGAAAATAATTGGCTGTATTTACCCCCACCGGGCTGCAATGTACAACTTGGGCATTTGAACCTGGTGTCCTGACGCCTGCCTGTCTGTCGTATTCAGCCAAGGTGGTCTATTCAGAGTTAGGGACCAAGGGACACACCGCTCACGGGGTGTAAGAGGGAGAGAGGAGGCAGGGTAAGCAGCAGGGAATGCCTGGTGATGGGTTACCAAAAACAGAGCACAGGGGGACAATAGAACCCAGGACATTCCTGACATAACCCCAACACACCGGGGAGGAAGTGGAAGGGAGGGGGGGGATTTATTGGTGTCAACGGCCTCTTGCCCCAAGAGGAGGAACGGGTGCCTCTTTTGTCCCCTCTGGCGTTAGAGATGCCCTGAATTGAGGCGCCTTGCACAGAAAGGATGCCTCTAAAACACATACGCACATAATCACTCCTTTCATAAAAGAACCGCCAATTAGGGAATGGACGTATACGGCTGTGGTGGTTCGTACTCGAGAGGGGCAGGATTTTGTGCGACTGTGAGTCTGAGTGTGTGTTTTTGCATGCCTGCCTCCATGCACTCCTCAAAAGCCTCCGAAAGTAAAAAAAGAGAAGCAAATGGGATGCTTTTCAGCTCATGGTGCACAAGGGTTGACCCCATGGGAACACTGCTATGAACTTGTTTGAATCAGAGAGCGTTTAGTCTCATTTAGGGACGGTTCAAGTTACGCTGAAAGAAAACACACAAAAAGACGACAATGTCATACTCTACTAATTTGTTAGATAATTGCCAAGTCAGTTTTCCAGTGTTCCCCAGTACTATTTAAATGAGCTGAACTTTATGTTTGCATGCAGTTATTATTCTAATACCTTAAAGAGCAAAATTGTTGGTTTTAAATATTATTTTTCTACATCACAGATAAAAAAAAATCATCAGAAAAATTTTGTGTCCTAACACCCAATCAATATATTTGATTAATATCCTCTAACTAGGTGAAATAAAACAATATTTTGGTAATATAAAGTCTGGTTTTGAATTGCTTTGTAATTACTGACCTAGTCAGAGCCTGTGTGGAGCTTATGCAAACCATACTGAAGGTAAATACCCTCCCGTGAAAGGAAATGACTATGGTAAGCTGACCACTGGGCCTGACAAAGAATACTTTTTCTCCATAGATACGTGAGACTTAAGCCTTACAGAAAACAGACTGAAGACCATATTCAAGCACACTCAGAAAACTTGATGGCTGGAACTAGCTTGAAAATACATCCTAAAACTGCAGTTGCTCTTTTTTTAATACAAAAAGACTCACAAATAGGTTCACCTGGACAAAAGGAGAATCTTATGGAGACATAAATACACAACCTTTAATTCCAAAATATTCAAGAGAAGTAAAACCTGTCTGGCTGTATTTTTGTCTTCCTGGTAGTGTCATTTTTGCCCATTTGTTCCTGCATGAGGCCTTTACCAGTTCTCACCTTTTTTACCCAGTTAGCAAACAATATCCAGGTAAGCAGGTGGAGGGAAATATTAAATCAGACTAACGCTGTCATCTAGTGGTCAAAATATTATCTAAAACAGATAACACAAGCAGGTTACTAAAAGAGTAAAGGGCATGTAATTCATGCTTGTAAAGCTCTGGAACCATTTGAGGAGATCTGCAATAAACAGCTAAGAAGCTGAACTTCACACGTTTTCGAAGCTCAGAAGCTCCGTGTCAGCGATGTGCTCTTGTGAAACAGATTCAGTATTTTTAACTTGGATTTCATTTACTCGTCATGTAGGACTTTGGTAAAACCAGATCAATGTCCAGAAGCGTTCAAACATATGGTAACAAAACTCTTTTCAGTTCCGTGTTTCTGCAGAGTGTCTTTACAGTTTACATGTCAATTGTTTTAAAACCAAATCTTGTCAGTGGGTTAGCTATAATAGATGGGCTAGTAGCTCTGCTTCCACATAAAAGAGTGTATTATTTGTGAACAACACATTGAAATTACACTGTTAAAATGCTGATGTGAGGACAGTTTTTTCATTTTCTCCTCTTACAGAACAAAGTAAAGCTTACGTATGTCATTCGTTTTAAAGGTATTTGGTGGTACACTAGTTTAGTTCAACTTCAGAAGGTAATTGTTAACATGTTAAGGAACAGTATATGTTTTCTTTATTGTTGAGACATCTGAGACAAATACTAACTAAAGACAGAAGCTATCATGCCTTATGGTGATATAGTTCATTTGCACCTCAGGTGGACCAACTCCATCTACTTCTTGTTTGCAAATATTTCTCAATGAGCAATATAGAATTATGTGCAAGCTCAGTCACTGTTCTGAACGTGGCACATTAAACTCTCTTTGTTCCTTTTGTTCTAGACGCACAGTTTCAGTCTCATTTGGTTGTCAGCGAACATGATATAAACAGAGACCTACCAGAGGGTGACGGAAAATAACAGGGAAGTGATTGCGAGTGAAGTTCCCGGCATTCCGAGACGTTCCTTCACAGATATCCGCCTCAGTGTGGGACGAGAAGAAACTTTCGGTCACATTTGGAACCAATCAACCCATGACGAGTTGAGGACAAATGGATTGATGGAGCAGCTAATAACTTCAGTGCAATCTGTCACGTGCCACAATGAAACGATCGTCCACCAATCAAAGCTGCTTCTCAGCCTGGTTTGATGCTGATCAGCGTAGACACACAAGAGGAATACACTTTAGCATTTAAAGTTTGAAACTAATTCATTTTTTGTACTCTGTGATTTTTATGTGAACACTTCCAGCGCAGAGGGTTAGAAGTGATTCGAAAAGCGGCTCTCTAGCTTTGGGTGGCATTGTTGTGGCCTTGTAATTTATTAGCCAATCAGCAAGACAGTGCCAGATTCTGCTGCTCATGAATATCAAGGGGTATTAGAACCAGAGCGTGAGCTTTCATTAGAGAGTTTTGACTCTCTGAGCTTCTCTGCATCTTCAGAACACACATCAAGTTCAAATGGGAACTCCCAAGCGCTTCCAGCTGGCAACACTTTGCGATAATGATGCCGGATTCCACACAAATGAAGGGTCTAAATACCACCAGAGAGGCACCTGAAGCCCCTTCTTAATGCGCAGACATGCATACATGTATGTAAAAGCATGCACGCTGACTTTCAGGCAGCAATTTCACTCTCAGTGGGTTAATCACACATGCGCTGCACACACATAAAACGGGAAAGCAAATTTCCCACCACTGGACTCGATAACCGCCGCCACCATCAGATGTAAGCAGCTCGCCTAAAAATAAGCCCACATCAAATCAGCACACACACACGCTGAGGCCAGCTCACATCCTCTGAGTCTTCAGGAGTGCAGATAGGGTTACTGCAGATTCCTCTCTGCAGCCTCAAGGTATCCTCGTTTACAAACTCTCCGTCTCTGAGTCATCAGCGAGAGCCGGGAAGAGACCACCTCCAGCGGTCTCTTGTCAACATGATGGATGGGTCAATAATACTGGAAGAAGAGCTATTGATAGCTCACTTTGTTCGCGCTGCGAGCACCAAGCAAGGAGAGCGACACACTACCAAGACACAGATATGTAGAGTAGAAAGCTGGTATAATCTGATGTCGCCACTCAGGCCTTCAGACTTTAAAAGGAAGCAGCAGCTGAGCTCCAAGCAGCACTGGGTAAAAAATGTCAAGGTGCCATGATGCTTATTTTGACATGTCACCTCAGTGTGTTGGTGCTCTCTCTCCTTTTTCTGGACTCTAAATCATTAACATGATCTTCCCCAAATCTCGCATCAACTGATTTTTCTTCTACAGCAGCAAGAATTAGTATTCAAATGGCTTCTGCACTGGTTGTCACTGGTTCAAGGGATATTTTGCTGACAGACAGACAGGGTTGACTCCAAAGTTTTAAGCAAAGGTGGTGTGCAATGTGTAGCACTTGGAGTACATTTGGGGCATGGTTCTCAGCTACAGAAGTACCACGCCAAATTTGAGCTCAGTATTTGTAATACTGACAGAGTTATATCAGTTTTTGTGTTGACTAATGCAGATTAACTGGAGTAGTCCTCTTGAATTGGGTTGACTAAAAGGTAATCAGTTGGAGATGTACATCCAATGATTATTCTCTAAAAGTTTCATTAGATTCTTCCATCTAACAGTTATTGCAAATGTTTAGGTAAAAATACTGCACAATGTGTAGAGCTCAAAGTATGTATTGGGGATGACAATGAGCTACTACCACAATGGATTCTAGCTCAAAATCTGTGAAACTGAGTTAAAACCATGTTTGTTCTCAGGTCAGTTGGCTGTGTGGGCCAGCTCAGATGGATTAGACTCCTAATTTTAGATGTACACAGAGAGAGTTTTTATTACTCCAGTGTTTCATGAGATATTTTGAATATGTTCCAATTTATATAAATTGGAACTAAAAAATATTGCAAGTAGGCCCAAAACCACTTCAAAAAATGACAACTACTAGTTGGATAAAAACGCCTGACACATGAACACATCTCAAAAACAAATAAACCAAAACAATGTTCATATCCAAAGAGCGATGTCGTGATTTATGGTTGATAAGGACTCAAATACAGGTACACAGGAGGAAGCAGACAGCTAAATGCAAGAAGCAAATCTTTAACAAAACAACTGAACAGAGATGCCGTGGATGACGGGGAAGCAGACAAGCACATCACAACCCAACTACAATAATATACCAAACAAAATGTAACAGAACACCTAAAACAAAAAACACCCAATTTTTTTTTTCTTACAGAGGATTCATTAACTTTATTTACTTCAAGCTTCTTTATTAGACGGTACTCACGGCAACGACATGAAGAAAGGTCAAAAAAATGAAAGAAAGAAAAGAAAGAAACAAAATCTGCAGTTTTTTCCCTACATACTGGTGATTAATGTGTCCTAAAATAAAAATTTGTCAGCAAAATTTGAGAATGTCTGCCATTTACCATGTGTGTTTGTTATAGCCGATCAGATCAGATTTGTTATAGCAGATCAGTTTTATAGGAAGACTTTTTTATGTATAAATACTCAAATATACAAAGACACCTAACTCAAGGGATGAACCCATGTTGTAGCTACACAGGACAGATAATTTAGCATCATCCTTGATCCATCGACTGTGTGCCAAGTTTCAGCTGAGCTAACTGATCTTAGTGATAGAAGTAGTCAGTGGGTAGACATTGGATGAATCAACCAAAAACAGCCTCTTTATTAATCTAATTTAAAATAATTCAATAAATCTAATGAAAACTGCATTCCTTTAAGTTCGGTACCTATTTGTGTGCTGCTATGCTTACATGAAATTTATTTAATTTAATTTCTTTCATTTCTACAGCACATTATACAACCAGAGCACTGGTGGCCAAAGTGCTTCACAAAGAGAATAACGTTTTGAAAAAAATTGGACTCTTTACCATAAGTTCAGTCATACTGGTGTTGTATAATCTTAGAATTTTAATGAAACTTTTTTAATGACCAAAAACAAAGTATCCAAAAGGCTGTGAAGATACTGGAGCTCCACCGCTTAAAGAAGCTCGTCAGACTGAGTAATACACATATTGCGCCACAAGAGGGCGTCCGGTCACCACTGAAAACCCTGCCGGGGTTTTCCCTTCTGTCTCAACAAGGTCAGCGTCTCCCTCCCTGCGTCCAATCTGAGCACTACCAAAAGAATAAAGTGAGGAGAAAAAACAAAAAGCAAAAAAAGCCGGAGGCTGACATTTTCTGTGCGCCGCAGGGAGCTGAGAGCCCCGGGCTTTGAGGAGCCAGACTGAGACCCAAATCAGCAGACTGGTCCAAGTGCAAGAACCCCAGAGAACCCGCGGAGTGCTCCCCGTTTGGATCTCATCTGACAACAAGTGAGTGTGTTGCGTCTCCATTGTCTTCTCCCACATTTGGGACTGACAGATAATCCACAGATTAACTGGTGGGACTTCTTTAACTTTTCTTAATAAATTTGACCCTTTCTGTAAAAAAATGCTTGTTCATAAATTTAGTGCAGCAATAAAATATCATTCATAGCCGGTATGTCTTATTTGATCTTTGTTCTTTTTTTGGTTTCCTAAGTTTTGGGCTTTTTTCTTAAAGGTCTGTTATCACTGGAACACAAAGGTGTCATTATTGCATCATTTAAATTTGGAGAAATTTTTAAATGTTTATTAAATACCAGGAGGGGTTAATCGAAAATGGCATTATACTCCAAAATCAAAAGTTTATTAGCTCATAAAATATAATGCAGTCTTTACTGAAGCCAAAAAACAGTTTTTTTGAAATTCCATTAAGTAGAGAAAACACACAAATCGACTTTATAGAACAATAACATGCCCACAGGACTTTTTTCGCACCTAATTTAGTTAACATATTTTATAATATTTCTATGCAATTGGACTCAAAATTCTTACTATGTAAAATAGTTTTATTTTATTTATTTTATTTTAATTGTCAATAATAATTACTGGCCGCAGGTGTGCCCCTAAAAGTGTCACGTGCGCACATGGACCCTCTTGTTATTTGTCACCAACTGCTAGTTTCAGTGACGACCCTTTATTTGAAATATGGAATAAAGTCATCCAAACAGAGCTCGGTTCCGGGCCGGGTAGAGGTGCCCGCCCCACACCCCCCTAAGAGAATGAGTCAGGTCACAGCCTGGCAGGAGGAATGTGGGTCAGCTTACACACGAAGCCCCCCAAAAAAGGACTCAATGGAGAAACGGATAGGCCGGCTGCACCTGCAATAACACACAGCGGAGTGTGAGCTGCCGTCTGGGTTTTAACGTTTTACGCATCGATTAATCAACATTCGTTGTTGTTTGCAAAGACAGACAAACTAAAAATTCCCGTGACAACAATCCCCACTCGTGCTCTTTGACTCCTTGCAGAAAATAACGGGGGAATTTATCAGTAATGCTGAAGGATGCGGCTGAAACCCGGAGCGCTTCTTTTGTGCGCTTTTACGCACCCGCTCCACTACAGGCTGCAGGACACAAAACATCACGCTTTGTAAAGAGAGAGATGGAGCCAAATGAACGACATCATCAACATGTTTGCGGGATGGAGCCAACACTGCTCTCTCTGGGATGGATAGCTTCTAACACTCGGCATCTGTCCCTTGTTTTCTGTGGGGCCCGCGAAGTCTCCACGGTTCCAACAGGTTTAGCTTTGCGCGCTCATTACGGACCTCCATATGGCTGCCTGTGAATGCAGCACACAGCAGAGTAACAATGAGTTTTGCTTGTAAT
Source organism: Kryptolebias marmoratus (assembly GCF_001649575.2). NCBI lineage: Eukaryota > Metazoa > Chordata > Actinopteri > Cyprinodontiformes > Rivulidae > Kryptolebias > Kryptolebias marmoratus. The sequence goes on along the minus strand of NC_051446.1, from coordinate 14,640,765 downwards.
AAAAAAAGAAAGAAAAAGCAATGAAGGGTTGTCATTTGACTCCAGTGGACAGGAGTTTATTTTTCTATGCGGGTAATTTTGGAACGAAATGATCACCAAATCGCAGGTAAAATGAAACTTAAGCAAACACACCGCTCTGTAGGAATATTTACACACCCCTCTCTCCCTCCCTCTCTTCCTCTCTCTCCCCCTCTCTCCTCGCAGGCGCGCGCGCGCTCTCACCCCCTTTGCGCACTTGGTTTGGGAAAAAATCTGGGATTGATTTTATTGGGGAGTAGCCTACCCGCGGCTCGTTTTACTCATGGATGTACTGGACAGCTTTCATTTGGTGTGAGCGCCAGGCGCGCATCGGTCCAGTGGCGCAGCTCCTCTCATTGATGTCATGTTTCACTTGTCCTTTAATCCATTATTATGAGTTTTTCTAAGGCGAACGTGACAGAAACAAAACATTTTCTGCACTCGGAAAAGAAAGCATCTGATTTGTGGATCTCTCTCTCTCTCTTTTTTTAATCCTTCAACTTGTGGTAAGTTTATTTGCGTCTCAGTTCAGTGCGCTTTGTGAGTCAAACGGATCTCCTCGTGTTTTATGCTCCACATATTTTCTCTAAAAGACTGCGCACCTCGTATCGGGCTTTTCACTGTGCGCTGTTCGTCTTAAATGAAGGCATTCGGTGCCATTACCTTATTAGAGACTCGGGCTATGCGGTCCTATGGGAGTGTGTTGGTTGTTTTATCAGAGCGCAGGGCAGCATGAGCAGGTGTCAGCCTCCTTGGTTTCCACCTGGCTCGTAGGAATCTATTAAAACTTTTGCGCATGCTCTTTTATGTAGAGACTTAGAGAAACTTTTTCTTTCCCCATCTGTGCACTCATCCTATTTTCTTTACCAATATTTGCATTATAAGTAAAAAATATGAGCCTCAAGTCAGATGGTAATGAGTCAAAATTACCTGTTAAGAGAAAACCATCAATTTTCTCTAATTTAGGACTTAATTTGGCACCAGAATTGTTGGAAAGTTTTGACACAAACGATCAATTATGATGTTCCACTTCCCTCCAGTCAGCTTCAAGCCCAAAGCAACAGACCCTTTTATTCTGACTCCTTATCTAAAGTGCCTCCACAAACCTAAAGTGTGCCCCTGTTGCACTCTGAAGTGTCACTCATTTGACCTACTTCTCACTCTCACCGCCGGGTAGAAATAGTCCGCGTGGAAACAGGTTCTCCTGCCTCCTCGCTCCTCACAGGTAGCTTGTAAAAAAAACGGGAAGTTTAAACCCAGGCAAGCCAGAAGGAATCCAGCGTCTCTCACGAGGCGCCAGCTGCTTTGTTTTTGCATAAAAATTAATCTTCGCTATTTAATTGCATCACTTCTCTGCGCTTCCATCGGTGACAGCGTGAGGGGCCGCGTGATGTTGTGGAAGCAGCAGAGCGCGCGGGGTGGGGAGGTTGGGGAGATTTGGG
>NC_051446.1:14594378-14639300 GCF_001649575.2 Kryptolebias marmoratus | reverse complement strand
GGGGGGGGTTTGGGGGGGGGGGGGGAGAGATAACCAGAGAAGACTGTTTCCTCCTGACTTGAAAAGCAGGATTTTTTACAGAGTCCTGGCTCCATCCACCTGAGAGAGTGAAGTCAGCACTTTCAACACGTGATGTGGCAGTCCTGACCCTTTATTTCTTAGTGTAACGTCATTCACTTCAGTGTTTGTTTTAGTTTTCTTTTATATAAAAACCTTGCAGGACGTCAGGCTCAGACAGTGTGTTGTCAAAGATTCTTGACTAATGCCACGGGAAATTTTGGCTAAATGTCTCTAAAACTGACTGAGTTATAGCCATATTTTGTGCTGGTTAATTCGGACTAATTCTAATTCTTAACTTGGATTAACTCCATAAGTTAATCAGTTGTAGATGTACATTTTAAATGATCATTTTCTGAGAGTTTCACTAAAATCTGCTCCGTGGTTCATGAAATGTTTCAGTAACAGACAGATCTGTGAACATACACACACACCAAACAAACCCAATATTCCCTCTTTTGACCTTTCGGCTGTGGGCGATAAAATATCTTTAGATTCAACCTTTAGCCATTTGCAAAACAAATTGCTTTTTTTCCCCAGCATTTCCTTCTTGGATCCTTTCCTCTCCTAACTTAACGTTGATATTCTTAGTGAAAGTGAAGAAACTCACAGATTCGCCTTAGTTTCAGAGGTTAAAAAGGATGTATAAATGCTTCCTTTCTGCAGAGTTGATGCATTTTCTCTTTAAATTACAATCCTGGTGTTTCACTCAGCCCCGTTCAGTTCAGAATCCCCATCATTCATCAGAGTGACCACTCAGAGATGCCTCTCGGTGTGGGAGGAGGACCCCGGGGCAGGGATGCACATGTTCTGTGCAGCCGTTTCCTGCATCCTCCCAGGCCATTTGCCAGCTACACGTTTTATCCAGATGCATTGCGATCTCTCTCTGTGTGTGTGGGGTCCATATGAATGTCGATGCCTGCCTATGGTCCAACCTCAGAGTCGGTTTAGGCTTTTGTGATGAGACAAGAGCTTTACATCTCAGGTGTGATGCGTGGATCTAAATCTGCATGTGTGTATTTGTGGGTAACAAATGCTCATGGTCTGTTGGGCGTAAGCAGACAGCTATAGATGTGATAACAAAAACAACAACAAAGGAATCAGTGTTAAAGCAGCAAACCTCTTCCATAAATCAGAAAAGTGCATTTAAGACAAAGCTTCGGAGCCTTTAGTCTCTGATCTTTGACCTAAGATTCTGTTTTGCTGAACAAAGCCGGAGCTCAGGAGGAGGATGAGGAACAAAGGATGTGGGCAGAGGAAATTTATTTAGATTGCAATCAGTGCCATCCTTTTTGGCTTTTCCTAAATAACTACAAAAAAAACCAAAAAAAAAAAAACCCTTGTTTGTCCATTAGCAGCATGTGTGTTTAAGTGCATTGTAGAGAACCTTGTGAGCACTTAATAAAATAATTAGTGGTTTTCTCCCCCTGTGAGTTCAAAGTAGGTCCGTGCTTTTGGCCGCTGGCTAGATGTTGCTCTTGTGCAACGAAAAAGAAAGAGGCTGTTTTCTCTGGTTGAGGTGTGTGTGTGTGTGTGTGTGTTTGAGAAACCCATGTCTCTGCCTACCGCAGCCAACCTTCAAACGACTTTAAAGGAACATTTTACCTCTATTTGTTCCCTAAATCCTTTTATTTCTCCAAATGGGTTCCTTCCTCTCGGGTCCAGGGACACCTGACCCGCCCGGTGGAGCCACAGTCTGAGGTTATTCTTGGGAACAGTTGCCTCAGTCCACTCACGTGTGCCGAGGACAGGTCAACAGGAGAGGATTAACCTCTCAGCCCGTCTCTTTGTTATCCGCTCTGCCATGGGTTCTCATGAGCCGAGTCACAGGCCCGTGGGTGTCATCTCTCTCTGTCTCTCTCTCACGAGCATCTTGACAGCACATGGAAGGGGAAATATTTTGTCTGTTTGAAGACAGATCACGGCTCGACATGGGCGGCTGTAAATTTTCAGACTCCAGACCCTCTGCTCCCTGATCCGTCTTCCTGTCAGTTAAAAATCCGAGACAAAGTGCAACTTTTGCCTCCCTGTCACGGAGCTCCCGGGCAAAATGTGTTCATCCCGAAACCAGAAGAGAAGCTTTGCATTGATTCAAAACCCTGCTGTGATTTGATGAGAAGATCTGCAGCATTTTTCCTTTAGTGACACTTTTCAGATCCCTAAATCTGTGTTTCAGATTAATTCTGAATCAGTTCTTCAGTATTTATCTTCTGCTCTTATTGCCTGCCCACATAAAAGGCAGGAAAAAATGTAAATGTGTGTTAGCAAAATATCTCATTTCCAAAATTCTGAACAAATATAAAAACCAAACAAAGTTTGTCACTGAGGAGGACTTTTGGATGTTTGAAAACGTGTTTGTTTTTAGATTTTAGGTCATTCATGTTTAACACTGAGGACAATGAAGCACTAATGTTTAAAGTCCCTTTCTTCATCTGAAAACCTCTCCTACCAGCACTGCCTTCTTACTTTTGGACTAAAGTGCACGTGTGCAATAAAACGCGACAAGTTTAACCCATCTTCCCTTCACAATCCTTATTTTCCCACCTTGCTCTGTCTGTGTCCCCCCCTCTCTTGCTCGGTTCTGGATCAGGTTCTGCTGATTCAAACAAGTGTTTTAAAACTCAGGGTCAGCCGTGCGGGCTTGGCCACAGAAGCTTTATTGCATTCCTCTGTTGGGCGTTCAGCCTTTCTTCTTGTTGTGTCTCTGTTTGATGGAAATCTAGAGAAAATTTCACGTCTGAGTATCGTGACACCCGCTGGATCTGCTCGTCTCGACTCGGGCTGCATGAGCTCTTTCAGATCTGATATGTATTTTTGAGATTGTTGACGGTTTTCATTCGAAGGCTGGAATAGGATTAGGCCAAAAACGCTCCAGCATTTTCCACATTTAACCACACACACACTGAACCTCTGAGCAGGCTTTAAAAGTTTGTCAGTGATCCCCCCTGCTAATGACACCCTCAGCTGTGAGAGCTGACCCCCTCCTGCCCTCGAGCCTCCCTGCCCCCCTGTCCTCAGTCCTTAATGAATGCCAGCGAAGAACTTGGAGTATTCCACACCTCTAAATCCACCCTCACACAAACAGTATTCTGCTCCTCCAGCAGGGACACAGCTCTGACCCCCCCCCCCAAGTTACCTGACTCCTGTCAGTCATGCTAATTCATGTAGGCAGCCCCATTTTCCCATCAGAAATAGGACGAGACTGAAGCGAAAGGTTCCGTCATCAACAGAGGGATCTTTGTTAGGAGTTTGACCTTTTTCTTGTTGACGAGACGTTAATTATATGTAGGTTTAAGGCTGTAGGTTAATAAGACAGACCTGTGAACTTCAAATTTAAAAAAAAGAAACTTGGAGTTCAAATTATTTGAATCTTAAACCGTAAACAATCTGATTTTCTCATTTTCCTATTCGTCTCTTTTGTTTTCTTACCATGATAATTAAAGGCCTAGCATTCCTTGAAAGAATGCATATCACCCGCTGCCTTTCAAGTCAGAAATTTAGACTAAGATCATTTTATTCAGCAACGGCAGAGTTGGAGTTGTTTAGGTCAAACCCTAAAAATAATGTTATGTGTGAACGCACGCAATATTCTCAGGCCCTATACAATCTGTTCTCACTCAGAATATGTGTTGTGAATGACTGTCAGCTACCACCATAACAGATTTTATCTCAATATCTGAAAATCTGACTGAGTTATAAACACTTTTGTGTTTACTAACATTAATTATCTGAGGCAGACGTATTAATTTGAACCGACTCCAAAACTTATTTAGCTGTAGATGTACATCCAAAAATTGTTCTCCAAATGTTTCATTAAAATCTATCCAGTGGTTGATGAGATGTTTTGCTAATAGACAGACTAGGTTGAATCATTCAGTTAATGGCAATGTTTTGAATAAAGATCTTATAAAATCATTTGGTGCTCAGAAAAGGTGTTGAGGACAACTCTCAGCTACTACCACCATAAGTTGTGGCTCAATATCTGTAAAATTGACTGAATATTTTAGCCATTTGTGTGTTTTCTAACGTCAGTTGGTTATGACAGCCACCTTAAATTGGGTTTACTCCAAAAGTTAATCAGTTGTAGATGTACATTCAATGATTGTTTTGTGAGCGTTTCATTAAAATATGTCCAGTGATTTATGAAATATTTTGCTAACACAAACAAATTCATGCATTCAAACCATTATAGCCCACATTTCACCTTTTGGTGGCAGGAGATAAAAATGGAGATGACTCTGCTATCAGCCCATTAAACTCTACTCTTGTCTCTGACCACACCATAATAACCAACCAAGGATTATGATACAGAAGATGGATAGTAGGGTGTCTGAGACAGCAGCCAGCCCAGACCCCCACCCCCCCATCCCAAAACTGTGTCCCCCTCACCAACTCTGTACCAGCGCTGAAAGTTCCTCCTTTGGTTCCAAAGTGTCTCAGCTGTTTCTGTCTTTTCCTCACCTGCCCTGGCGCCCTCCTCTACACCCAAGCCAAATAAAGCCTCTCAGCGACTTCTGTTTTCCTAATCTGTGAACTCTGAAAAAGAGACATCTCAACATGGGATGATCTCCCAGTGACAGGGAGAAGCTGAAATAACGTTCCCTGGAATGTCTCTGCTGAAACCACCGGACCACCCTGTCATCTTCCAGTTTCCCCTCTTAATCCCTCTCTCCGTCCTCCCGTCTCTTTGCGTGGCTCGTTCTGTTCCTTAAACGCCACGCTGAAGTACCTCCCAAACCGGTGGATGGATTTTAATGACATTTTCTGGAAGTAATCATTGTGAGCACATCTACAACAGATTCACTTTTGGAGGCAATCTGATTCAAGATGGCTGCCACAGCTAATCCACGGTGGCAAACACGAGCTGTGATTTTAAGTTTTGTTTTACAGATATTAAGCTAAAAATCTGTGTGGTAGTAGCTGAGAGTTATACCGAACACAGATTGCACATCTTTGGTTAAAACTTTGCCAAGCAAAACGATGGGTGATGCGTTTCTTTTCAAGGATTTGTAGTCTTGTTGTTTGTAGCTTTTTAAAAAAAAATTCTAAAAGAAATAAAACTGCAGGTCTGTGTTTATGTTCCTAAATGAATATGTGGCAAAAAACTACATTCACTTAGTCTAAAAGCTTTCTTTGCAACACAAACATGCAGATCCAGCAGACCTTACAGCCTGTGTTTAACTTCACTCACTTCTTTTCTAATTACAGTTGTGCATTTTGTGATTCATATTTACAGTAAAGACGGAAATTTGTAATTGATCCTCTATAACTCTTGGAATTAAAGTATAATAAAATGTACAGAAACCAGCCTTTGGTGTTATGCGATTTACTTTAGACTGAACAACTAGCTGTCAAACTATTGCTTTAATGCCACCTGGAATAATAACTATAGTCCAACCCAACATTTGTTTGATATTGTCTCTCAAAAACAGCTGTTGGTACTTGAACTACTTTTAATAAGCCCATTTCTTTCCCTCACTGAGGGAAACTTGTGGCTTGTTAAATGCAGAACCACTGAATCTTTTGTCTGAAATACATTGTTGCTTTAAGGCTCGACCGGTTACATTTCTTTGCTGACAATCTGGCAGATCTCAGATTCATAAAATTTTGTGGAGCTGGCCCACATTTAGCAGTTTTTACAGTGCTGCAGAGGAAGTTTTAGACTCGTAATACAGACCAGGTTTTGGTGTATTTTTTGAATCGTATCAGAGTTGTTAACAGTTGCTGCGAGGCTTGCATCTACTTCTGAGAGCAGACTGTGGGAATTAAACACCCATGTCACTGTTCCCTCTCTGTTTAACCTACACGCTCGTCTGCCAGATACGCCTGGACGAGTCCCCCGTTTAGCTGAGTTGCACATGAACTGCACCATATTTAGTCATCTCAAGTCACTAAACCTAAATCTTCACCCCCCTTTTCCTCTCTTTCATTTTTATGTCCTGTCTTCTCTGTCACTTTCTCTCCTTCTGTCCCGTTACTCCCATTTATCTGCGTCTTTTCTTTTTCTCCCTCAAGAAAGTTTGGTTTTATCACCGCCATGGCCCAAAACCAGTTTCTCTCTCCTTTACATCTCTTTTGCATCCTTATCCTCCCCCCGTTTCACCTCTTTTCTGCCCTTCTACTTCTATAAGAACAGAACAAGAGAAGAAGGGTAGAAGTTAGAATTTCATTTTCCTCAGACTAACATGGTGGTGGTGGGAGCTGGGCCTGGATGCTAATGAGCTGCTAATTCCATTGTCGTATCTACATGACCTGCTCGGTGTCAGGCCATCCAGATTTACCACAGCAAGTCTTTAGATGGTGTGTCTTGGCTGATAAACTCCCTTCTCCTCGTCCACGGACACTTTCAGATGATAGCTTTATCAAATCTGGCAAAGTCCTCTGACTAATAACCTACAAACTGGCTCATACTCAACCCTGCATTCAAAATACTTTATTTGTATGCTCCCGTCTTTGGCAATTCAGAAAACCACTACACTGTCCATGGTCCCACTAAAAAAAACTAAAAAGACTATTCACTATTCATAAAAAAACAGGTTCACTTCCTGTTCAAAAAGATATTTTCAACCCAAAAATGTTCCCTCCCTCCTAAGCCTTATGTAGTTCAAACTACACTCCTGACTTGTTCAGTTACTGCGAGGAAATGATCAAATGTTGCAACAGTAGATACTAGGCTCAGTTAAAGAGCTCCAAGGAGTATCTCTGAAGCTAACAAAATTATCATAAACAAGGGGAACACTGATCAGTCACTTTTATCTTATTTTTTAAATTAAGCTTGTGAAACCTGTATTATTTATGTATTTTTTCATATTTAACACTAATGTACAGTGATTTTTTAAAGTATAGGTCACAAAAACTTTTTTTTTAAGATCTGAAAACAATTGAGTCACTTCTTAAAATAAGAGTACAGTAAATATCTGACAAAAGACATGAAATGAATAAAAGAGACCAACCACAACTATTAGAAACTAAACTGCTGTTTGGTCACAAATATTTTGGCCCTAATGAATCCCAAGAACCTAGTTTTGTTTTTGCTTCATTTTGAAGTATGGTTAAGTGTACCGTGTCACACCGAAAAAGAGTTTTTAAACTTATATGTCGCTTCTAACCAGTTTCTCACATAAGACGCAGCTTAACTTTCTTCCAAACTGCCTTTCTGCTCTCACACTCTCTTTAACACCCAGTCTGTGCTTTGAGAGGGAGCCAAATGGCTGGGCTTAAGTACTTGAGCATAGAAGAGAGGTCCTATTTACAAGGCCACTTGCTTCTTCTTTGAGGGTTGCTGGCTTTGGACCCCTCACACAAGAAAAGAACAAAACTTTTGTATTTTTCCTCTTTTTTTCCCCCTCGCGCTTTAAAGCTGTTCAGACCTCGAGTGAAGTGGACACAGAAGCAGCCTTTTGTTGTATTAAGATGAAGAGGGATGCTGTAGCTTAAGAGGGAATGTGGGGGTAAAGTGGAGGTGGGTGTGATTCATTGTAGTTTAACCTTGCAAAATAGGGTTGGGGTGCCTTCTCAACTCCTCAGCTAGTGAATTGGGGGTCTTCTAGATTTGACACCCATTGATAAAAAAACGAGGATTAAGGAAGGAAAAGCTTCTCTATTTCTTTGCTCTAAGGCTTTTAAATCCTGCTCCCCCATATCTTTTTTTTTTTTTTCTTTCCTTTTTTTAGTGGCCTCTTGTCAAGCTGTGAGAATATAAATAATAGTCCAGGTACCTATCTGGATCCAAAGACTTAGAAAAACTTGAATGAAGAACCACAGCCTGCGGTCCTTCATAAGCTTCATTGGGTAATTCCTCTAGTGTGGAGAATAATCTTCAATAGCTATCACTTTTGGTCATTGTTTTGGTGCAGCGATTGGACATAATACTGCCCACTTTAGGGTCACTGCTGACCAACACTTGACTTAAAATAACTGATGCCCCATATGATTTTCAAATCAAAGTGCAAATGCACAACTGTGCTTTTGTCTTTCAGCAAAGGTTTGACTAGAGTCACACACGATTCACTGCTTTGAAGCATCACCGGAGATTATGGGGTGACTTCTGCTATGCTTTTCAAGCATGACCAGAAGGTGCACTCAGTTTTGACCCGAATACAAATACTGAATAGAAGACGGCATTGAAATTCAAGATGCAGTCACTTCCAACAACTAATGTCTCTCTTTAAATGGTCACTTCCTTTCACTTGGGCCCCCTCATCTAACTGTCTTGTCCTTTGACAGGCTTATAGTCAGTGGAAACATTCACTTTGAACTGTCTGGTACTTAAGATTCTATTTAATTTTCTTTATAAGGGCAGATATAATTTTTGTTGATACTGTTTTATGTAGTAGGTCAGTGTCATATTCCATCTTATAGCCTATTATGGTAAAAATATGTCTGTGACATTGATCTCTCTGTTTATTTCTCTTTCTTGCAGGACAGACTGGAGTGAAGGGTCACTGAGCTCAGACAGTCTCCTTCCACTGACTCACAGGGGAAATAGACGAAGACACATCTCTCCAGAGATACGAACAGATACTGTTCTTAACCCAGTCTTGAGGACACACAAAGGCTCATCTTTGTATAAGACTTGCAGTCCAGCACAGGCCCCTTTGAGCAGAATGAGGGAACCCTGGAGGTACCTGCTGGGCCTGCTCCTCCTGGTAAACTCGGCCTTCACCCACAGTGCCACCAATCCCTTCGCAGGGCAACAGACCCCTCTAGACCCTTGTTATGATGACACCGGAGCAGCCCGCCGTTGTATCCCTGAATTCATCAATGCTGCCTTCGGTAAGGAGGTGACGGTATCCAGTGTCTGCGGCCGGCCTTCGTCCCGCTCCTGCAGTGTTGTAGAGCGCAGCGATGAGCGTCCTTCTGTACGCACATGTCAGATCTGTGATGCATCTGACCCCCGCCGTGCCCACCCTGCTTCCTACCTCACAGACCTCAACTCGGCTCACAACCTCACCTGTTGGCAGTCAGAGAATCTGAACACCTCTCCGCACAATGTGACTCTTACCCTCTCATTGGGTAAAAAGTTTGAGATCACATACGTCAGCCTGCAGTTCTGCTCACCGCGTCCTGAGTCACTGGCCATATACAAGAGCATGGACTACGGCAAAACATGGATGCCCTACCAGTTTTACTCCTCACAGTGTCGACGTATGTACAACAGGCCCAACAAAGCATCCATAACTAAACAAAATGAGCAGGAGGCTCTTTGCACTGACGGCCACACTGACTTATACCCACTTTCTGGAGGACTCATTGCTTTTAGTACTCTAGATGGACGTCCCTCTGGTAAAGACTTTGACAACAGCCCAGTTCTTCAAGACTGGGTCACCGTCACAGATATTCGTGTAGTCTTCAGCCGGCCACAGCTCCCGAGGGAGCTTGTACTTGGGTCTGGAGGCAACAATGGAGGGAGGGATGATGACCCAATGGCAGTAACATCAACGTTACCAACATATTTCTATGCAGTGGGAGACTTCCAGGTGGGTGGGAGGTGTAAATGCAACGGTCATGCTTCACGCTGTCTGAAAGACAAGGAGGGCAAATTGGTGTGTGACTGCAAACACAACACAGAAGGGCCTGAATGTGACCGTTGCAAGCCCTTTCACTATGACCGACCATGGCAGAGGGCCAATGCTCGCGAGGCCAACGAGTGTCTGCGTAAGTGCTTCCTTCTTTTTGTGACTTTTGTTATTTTAAACGTGCAGACAACACTGTGCCTCTCGTGTTGCAGCCAGAAATTGAAGGAAATTCATGCTGAACACTAAATGATGAACAAGTTCAACAGTGTTGATTTGATTCTAACTTATATGATGGTGCTTTCAAGAGGTTAAAAAGACAAAAATATCTCCAGAATTTTTTTGAAGATTGTAATATACATGTTATGCACAATAAAATCATGTATAGAACTTTGCAAAAAAATTGATCTAAACAACTTTTAAGACAGGTCTTACCCTTCTGGACATTGATAGGGAACTATAACCTGTTGCACAGACATCACTGCAACTATTAAAAACAAAATCAATCAAGTTTTACTTGTCTAGCTGTACATTTGCTTAGAGTATGGAGAAAATTAGGAAATAATCAACAGTTGGACATATTTATTTGTTTGACTTTTTCTACAACTTATTTTCAGGATAGGAGTTCATACATAGAAAAATAAGCTTTGATACACATGCTAAAATGAAAAGGGAGGCAAGGCAGGTAAATAAGGTTTAACTAGGGAGATTTGATTTTGATGGACTGGCAACCTACCCAGGGTGTACCCTGTCTCTCAGCCAATGACCTCTGAAGAAAGGCAACAGCTCCCTGAGACCCTGAACAGGATTAAGTAAGGATGAATGGATGGATGCATCTATGTTTGAATATAATTTAGGTATGTCATGATGTTGCCAGAATATACCAGATGGGTTTGTTTTGTCAGGTGTGGTGCTACGCAATGATTTAGCGATCGACTTTTGTAGCGTCTCTGTAAACACAAACCCATGCATCGCCTTGGTTTGCCAACATTTTTCATTTAATGTTGAAGAACCAATGCTCACATCAGAACATCGTTTTCTGGACAATAAATTCTCTTTTGCACAAACAAGTCCAAACGGTGGATGACAACATCTTGAGTCATTGGCACATTGCTATAGCTAAGACATTGAAGAATGCTCTTTTGGCTGGGTTTGCCTTTGCTTCAAGACACGAACTGTTAAAGTCAAAGAGAAGTTTTTTTGAATTTTTGCCCCCAAATAATCAAGGCAATTTATGCATCAAGTTCTGTAAACTGATTATTTCTGTATTGGATTAAACACTGTAACAGACTTTTGGTGTCCTATGTAGTGTTTACATCAAGTGAGTGACTGCACTGGTTTAGGGTTCAGTTCAGTCTTGTATTTTTTTTCTCTAATATGCTGATGTTTCTTTGGTATTTTTACAGCATTTCCCTGCTAGTATAAATAAACACAGGTTGAACCTAATTTAGGTCAATTTTGCTTGTCATAAGAATTTGTTAGCGTAGGAAAATAAAGTCATATTAGTTACCACTGTCCCTGTTTTAACCTCTTCTCAATGAAATGAAATTACAGCTAGAGAGAAAGCAAGAGAAAAAAAAAAGCAGAAGTTAAACATTGTATATTTTTCTAACATGTTGTAATTGCCCAGTGAGCTGGTCTGAGAACATATTTAGCACTGAACAGGGCCAGATTTGTTTAAAGGGGACAGAGTGACAGAGCCAAAGAGGCATGGCCTTTTTAGACCTACGACGGCCAACAATTTCATCCTTTCCTCTTCGTGTACTCTGAAACTTCCCGTGCCAACCTCACTTTGGCTTTGCACGTGTCTTTGAAAGCCTCATTTACTTGACTCACAGATACATGCAAACTCACACACACTCACACGCCACCCCCTTTCTGTAACAATATCCTGTCAATCCCTCAGTGTTTTCCCCCTCGTACTTTTGCACACGCCCTTTTTCAAACGTCCCATAGCTGTTTCTGATGTGTTATACCTGCTTCCCGTAAATCTCCCCTTTGTGGGATTTACATGTCACTTCTATCCAGAGGTTCTGGACTGAACACCCAGATTTTGCTGGCCAATGTCAACGACCTATTCCTTTAGCTGATGTGGTATGGTTATTGCTCTGTGCTGCTTGCACGCTATACCTGCTCATTCATTCAGGCAAGCCAAAAATCAGTCCCACTTGTCCCCAGTTTTGTGTTCCAAATGTGTCTTTACAGCAGTTTAACAGAACTACTTTCAAAGAATTTCTTATGTAGAAGGAAAAAGCTGCTACACAGGCGTTTAATGCCACATTTTAAAAGCACCAGGCTCGGTTGATTTGTATATCTTCCTGACTCACATGTAGAGGCTGAAATGTGGGTTTAGATCTCTTACCACCGTCTCACGAAGGTGTGGATTTTTAGACGGGGAAAAGTGTGTCAAAGTGGCAAGGTAAAGATTTGAGGAGTCCCTAATATATATCAAAAAGTCCTGAGGGTGTTTGGATTGGATGCGGTGACTGGGATTTGGTTTGTGGGCTATTAGAAATTCAGAGTAGGCAATGGTTTCACACCCTATTACTGAGTCAGTTGGTCCTCTTTATTGCTTGCTGTACAATTGTCTGTTACCACATTATATCATGAACCACTAAACAGATTTTAATGAAACTTTCAGAGAATAATCTTTGGAAGTAACTTTTGGAGTCAACCCAGTTTAAGTCAGCTGCCATAGCCAACTGGCCTTAGCAATTACAGAAATGGCTCATTCAGTTTGACAGATACTGAGCTGAAATTTGGTGTGGTAGTTGCTGAGAGTCATTCACAACACATACTCTGAGCGCTAACGGATCATGCAAGAGCTTTAAAACTCACTTTTATTCATTTCCATTTAATTTTGCCATACACAAAACAAATCTTTGACTAGCTTGTTTGATTGTTTTAGTACTTTCTTAAAATGTTTGACATGCCCTGCATCAAGATACCATCTCCTCTCTTGGCAAGCTCACGTGCTGCCTCCAGACACAAGCCGTGCAGACACACGCCCATCTGCTGCCTCCCTCTCTATGAATCCTGCCTCCAGACATTGGTTTACAAATCCCTGCTGAAGTAGTCCAAGACGGCCGCCTCGTAAAAGAGCACGTGTGTTTGTATTGAGGGAGGCATGATGGAAAAAGCTGTGATTTATCTGTGCGGAGTTTGAGCCACAGGACAGAATGAGGAAACAGATGGATAAGAGCTATTTGGTTTCTGGCTGTGATGGAGTATTGGCTTTTCTGCTGGCATAGCCGAAGCTGTAATGTAAATACTTTTATGTTGATTTAAAAACGCGGGACACTATATCATGCCGTAATAGACTCTGCCAAAGTCACTGTATAAGATGAAGAGGCCTCTCATGGAGTCAACGACGATGTGACATCCTGAGTAGATGATAATTTATGGTGTTGTTGAAGCTCTCTGCTATTGGCTCTGTCTGCAGCTATCTTGGGCCTGCTTGGCTGCAGCACCAAGCTGTTCTATTCTGCAGCCCTTCCGCTCCCTCATTTGTACTCCAACCACAGGAAGTCCAGAAAACTGCTCTGGGACTCCACGAGCTCGAGGCCAGACACCATCCATCGCTAATGGACCAGCCAAGCCAGGTCTACTTCCAGTGTTGTACCAGACACGCTGGTATGCATTCATAGCATGAAACACTAAGGTCATGAGAAGACTGTTTAAATTCCTGTTTTCTATTGATGTGCCAGAAATGCAGGTGAGCTGCGGCTGGTTGTAGAGCCGAGGGTTCCTACGCTGCAGTGTTTGGGTGTGGTGTTGAATATTTGGAATAGGAAATTTGACATCTTGAGTCCACAAGGCAATGAGTAATGTGGTGTTCTGGTTTTGCACGAGAATGCAAGTTTCCTCGGAAATTAAATCAACCAACCAAATACCTATTCACTCTAGAGTCTCATTGAAAATCAGATCATGTCATCACCTGTAAAGAAAATGCACAAAAATGGTCAATAACTCAAAAAATAAATAAATAAAATTACCTGTTGCTATTAGATCAGGCCTTCCATACTAATAAAAGAGCAGTTGTGTAAAAGGAGAATTTTTTTAACCAGCAAAACAGATTTAAAAATTGCAAGCTTGCTCAAGCATTTTAAGGATTTTGTGTGGCTTTGGTGGGCTCAGCCTTCTGGCTAGAAATAAGGGGACACTTAACAGATGGGTTTCTAAGGGAAAGTATTGTGATCCAGCAGCTGTATGCGTTTGTCAGAAGAAAAGACCAGCCAGGAACACTTGCTCAGGAACAGAGCTCAGATGAACTTTTCTGATCTGCATGACAGAGCTGGAAACTCTGAAGAACACAGAAGTGCAAGCTCTACCTTTTTTTTTATCTCTCTTTCTCTCCCTCTCTTTATTTCCTTCAATGACAAGGCGCAGATGGTCATTTGATGCTGATTAGAATTTCAAATATCCCTCCCCCCACCACATCTCAAGGGCAAGAGGAGGTCAGGCCCATATTGCAGCCAAACAGCAGATTTGCCAAGGCATTTTTTAGACCTGGCATTTAAAAAAAAATGTTTTCACTGCTAAATGCACCACCATCAAAACCACAGCATAGTTTTTTGCGGTTAGATGGTTTGGATAACCAGAACTTGACTTAAGTCTTTATTTTCTCAATCTTAGCCTGCAAAGAAGATGGTTTTGTGTGCTCTTTGTTTCTTGCAGGGTCGTTTGGTCTTAAATAAGCCATATACGTTCCACACATTATGATAAACTGGTGAATTCAGGTACGCCCTTTCCTTATAGTTATGGTCTCCAATCTTTTTTGCATCACAGACCAATTTCATACAAGACAAGTTTCCCAAGAAGTTCTTCAGAAGTTTCTTTTTCTCTTTCTTTTTTTAATTTTTTGCTAGAGTTAGCTTGAAGGTTTGTTAATACATAAAAAGAAACTGAATGAGTCAAGCGCAGAATATTTATACATTTTAAAAATAGATTTTTTGATAAAAGTTTTTATTATTACGGGCAGCCATGAACCAAATGATCCATGGACTGGTACTGGTCTTTGTCCTGGTGGACAGCCCATACCCTTAGTGTCCACACTAAGGGTATGGGCTGCCTCAATTATTTTTGTGATGTACAGAGGGTGAACAATGAATCATCTCAGATGTAGAAAAAACAGATTAGTTCTAAGCAGATAAAGGAAGGCAGAGACTAGTCAAGAGTATAGGCCAAGACAAAAATTGATTTTTACCATTTTAAAATAACTCCAATAAAAAAATTCACAACTTTTCATGCAAACATCATTTTATAAACCTTTGCACTGCAGTCAGTTTTGCATTACATGTTTATTCCAGCAGAAATATGTTAAAATATCTGCCTGAAGTGGCCCAGGCCGCAACAACAATATTACTGCTAGCTGCTGCTAGCTTGCAAATAACCATAGAATTCTATAGAAATAACTGCACAATGCAAAACTGATTATGTAAAAATTAATAAAACATTATAAGGGATATTGTGCCGAGCAAAGGAAAGGGAATTTTGAAAAATAATGTTTTTGTGCTTTCATATCCACAGAATGCATTTTTTTAAAATGCCCTTCTGGGAGATTTAGTTAGCATGAAACAAAAGAGCTCCACCAAGCCAGCAAACATAAGGTGCACACGCTTATGTTTTGAGTGTGTTTGTCTTCCAAGAATTTAAAGGCAAGAGAAGCAAGAAAGCAGCAGGGTTGGTTCAGTGCGATTGGTTTGTACTGCAGCTTTGCCCTTTGCTTTTATTCCCTCTGTCAGTGTTTCAGTTTTGGTTCTTGGCCAACCCACAAGAGACTGAGGATGCTTTTCTCATTGTGAAAAGCCACCCATAAAGGCTTTCGGGCAGGAACAGAACACAGTGAAACAAACGCTGGGGACAGGAAAGTGTCATATAACAACATTATTGTTAGGGAGGTTAAAATGCTGCCTGTTTCTTTGTGTGCACACGTGTGAGAGCGAGCTACATGTAATCTAGTGGAGCAAAGTTGCATTTCATCACAGTGCCAAAGCAAACTGGTGAAGCTGCAGAGTGTGCCCACCCTGCTCTCTCAGGCCCACACTGACTCTCTCCCACAGATGGTAGCAATCACCTCCTGAGGTGCCCGTCACCGCCGGCGCTCTCTTCCTCCCTGCCCATGTGTAACTGACTTATGTCAAAGATTAACTCTTTGTCCCGACATACTCTCGTCTTCTACCATTTAATTTTTTTGGTTTGTTTTAGCTAAAAATCAGTGTTTTCTCCTGCTATTCATTTCTTGGTGTTTTGGTAACAGAATTTGTTCATGCTGCTGCAAAGCTCCTGTTCTTTACTGCATGAGAAAATATGTGGTTTTTGGCCATCTGCCAGTGTTACTGGTGGCAGCCAGATTCAGAGGCTATTAGGAGAAAATAGATTTCTGTTTGTGAAGTGTAAGTGCAGCAGCAGTTACTTTCCTTGGCTGACAGTTACTGTCACTGTTATTTAAACTGACCACGGTTTGTAAATTAGTGACTTTTTTTTAAGTGTCAATATTATAAAGAGCAACAAACTTGTACTTCATTAACTTAATGTTGACAAGTGCTGCTATTTTTTTGTTCTTTCAAAAATTCTGATTTCACATGCATTTCATTCAGAGATTAAGCAAAAATGTGAAACTTATTGTAATTTTTCCAGGTATAGTATGTTTATTTGTCTACCTAAACTCAGTTTGGAACAACAACACTAACAT
Source organism: Kryptolebias marmoratus (assembly GCF_001649575.2). Taxonomy (NCBI): domain Eukaryota; kingdom Metazoa; phylum Chordata; class Actinopteri; order Cyprinodontiformes; family Rivulidae; genus Kryptolebias; species Kryptolebias marmoratus. The sequence goes on along the minus strand of NC_051446.1, from coordinate 14,623,034 downwards.
CAATCAAAAAAAAGAAAGATCTACTGACCAAATAGTAACAAAAAGGTCTATATCAATTCTTTACAAAACACATATCACATAACAAATCTCAGTTTAATCTTTGTATGTGGCAGTTTTTCCCAGCAAGTTTTCCCCAGAATTTTGGACCTTTGTCCAGAACATCTGCATACATTTTTGTATATTCATGAATGAGAAATGCATAAGGCAGCTGTGTTTATCCCTTTGGTAAAAAATCAGACACTTGCCTGCTGTTTTAGCACAATCCAAGTAGTTTTACAAGCCAACTTATATTTGGTTTTCTGCTTTAAATAAATATTTTTAAGTGACTCTCGACCATTTCTGCTGTTATCTTTAGCTAAGTTGGTAAATTTACACAACATGTTCCATCTGTCACTTTCTATTTCCAAACCAGCTGAGGCATCTCATGTGTTGCCCTGTGTGGATCTCATATCTGCCAAGAGTAAATTCAAAAGTGGACTGTTTTTACCTTGTTGAAGTCTCCATGATCATTTGATAGCACAAGAAGCTCTGCCTCCGTGTCTGACTATGGGATTTTTCCTGTAAAAAAATAAAAGACAGCCAGTGAGACAGACAGAAAGTGAACGCAAAAGCAACATAAGAAATAATGTTTAGACGTGGGGAAGTGAAGTGGACCAGGGAGAGGGTCTCGACTCTCCACCGGTATCAGGTTCCCCCAACCTGGCAAACTTCTAGCATAATCTTGTTAAAATCTTTACCTGCCTGATGCCAAGAGAGAGAGAGAGAGGTATTGATGTGATCAGAGTTGATAGCAGCAAAATAATAAAGTAAATAGAAATTGTGACCATTTATGAAGCTTTTATGAAAGTAAGAGAAGAGCTTGTGAAAGGGCTAGGAGAAAAACTCAAAAACATGCTCTTAAGACCATAATGTGAGGCTAAGCACAAAAAACTGCAAAAAAACAAAAAGAGGGATTGGTGGGGGGTAGGGGTGGGGGGTGTCAAAGCTAGAAACGCTATAAGCCAAAGACATTTCTTTATAGAAGACAAGTGGACCTGAAGTGGTTTTATTACAGAGGAAGTCCAAACCCTCAGCAGGGTTGTAGTTTGTGGCTGATCCTCTTCTCTGAGTTCTTAAATCTTTGTCTCTGCTTGTTGTCTACAGCTCATTAGAGCTAAGAGAACCAGCAGAGTTTACATGCTTTTGAAACACTGTTTACCCTTTTTGTGCCCTCAGTCACTCACTGAAGCCATTCTGTGAGAGGTTGCTACCTCTTGAAGAAATCCCCGATGGGTACATGAATGTGTGCGTTTGTGTGTGTGCGTGCGTGTTGGCGTGCATGACTACTCCCTGCTCTGCCTTGGCTATAATGAGGAGCTAATTAACCGGGTGTTCCCCTTGGTGCCCTGAGCAGGTGGCTGGAGCAGCCAGGTGGAACCCAGCCCAAACACACTCACTAACACACAGTGTTATACACACACACACACACACACACACACAATGGCAGGAGCCCACATACTGTAGCAGAGCCTGTTTGGCCAGGCACAGAGAGCACCCAACGGGGGCAGCAGCACGTCTGGACTGCAGCCCAGGCCAAGAGGGGAAAGGTGGTGGTATGAGCCCTCCAATTTTCAAGGACCAATTTTAGACATGGGATTTGGATTTTGCACAGGCATCCAAAATCAATTGGCTGTGCTTACCGGTTTGGCTTTGTTCAAGCTGGAGGAGAGCGGAGGTTAGATTTATCCCTGACATACAGGGGGGGGGAAGGGGAAAGCAATGCACTTTGCAAACACACTTGTGCTTTATTTGTTGAGAACAGTATTTAAGAGCCAATTTGTCAAAGTACATTTGACAGATCAGGCAGGGAGCTTTTTCAGAGGCACCTGTTATTATAGCTGAAACAGAAAACAGTGTTCTACCTCCCGTACAGTCTTCTTGAAATCTGTTATGTAGTTAAAAGCTTTGAAACAGAAAACTGATAAGTTGCATGCAAACAGTGGAAAAAGTAATCCAGTAAAAAACAAAGCTTTCCCACCAAAATTTGCATTTGGCAATGTCGATTTGATGACAAGGTTGTATAACAGTTCTTTCCTAATATTTTCCAAGAAGTTCCTCTCCCTTCATCCCCTCCTTTACTTTTGTCTCAGCATCCCTCCGTTTGCCAAGTCTGTAGCTTGTGTTTGTTGTCCGATTTCCACGACAACGTGAGAAACCAGCTTTACGCATCTTTGAATTGGACTCTGAACCATGAAGTAACTGCACTCCCTCAAAGATCAGGGAGTCTCTGCTGACTTTACCCAAAGAAATCCTTTCCATTCATGCACGACTTGGTGATGCTTTAATGTGTTAAATATTTAAGAAAAATGGCTTGAAGCAGTGGATAGTTATCCCCCACTCAGTCTAATTTGGGCGAGTTTGGAGTGGGGCAGGTTGATGGGAAGTGGGGGGTCAGCATGTGTGTGCACAAACACTTCAAAACAAACCCATAAACATTCCAGGCTCTTTGGGCATCTGGAGCTCTGAGCTGGAGCTAATCACACATGGAGGAGAAAGCTGAAAGCCACACACACACACACCTTTTTCATGACCATTCTTGTTTAATGATGTGTCTCTTGACCTTTTTATTTGTTCTGCAACTTTCACGTTTTCTCGTTTTCCACTGATACAAAGCCGCTTTTTATACCAGACACTGATTGTCCGATTCTTTGTCTGACACAAAGTATCTGGCTGATGTTAAAGCAATCACAGCTACACGTGTTAAATCATTTCAAAAGGTTAATTTCTATGAGCTTTCTTTACATTCTCCACACTTGTACATATCCGTTCTGAGTTCGGACTTTGCTGACAGATCTTGTTGCAGAGCGGTAACCCAGAAAGATGCCAAGAGAAGGCAGTCGCCGCTGTTTCAGCTGGGGAGAAAATGTGATCCACTGCTTTCATGTTCCCCCTACAAGGTGTTAATGGACAACTGCTCACAGCTGTGTGTGTGCTTGAGATGCTTGATCATGACCACAGCCCCCCGACCTGCATAACTTTGGAAATGCATCATAGCTGGTGTGTTTGTTGTCAAATTTCTTTTAGAGGAAGTCAGACAGGCTGTTTGAGTTGCTCACATGCATTCAAGCAAATATGCGCAGATGTTAAACCAATTAAATTGCTAATGTGCTGCTGAGAGTGTGCTTTGCTAGTTAAATCGGGGATCAACCATATCTCTCTTCATAAGAACACACTGCAGATTAGAGGCTTTGAACTCAGATTTTAAATATTTTTCAGTGTACAGCAAGGCAATACCGCTTGAAAGCACCCACACATCTACTTTGTACCGTTCTCTTGGATCAAGGGTCAGTTCTGATCTTCGGAGCAAAGAAATCCAGCTGTGTCGCTACACAAACAGTGCTGCCTTGATATGAATTTATACATAAAACAGCGCTTCATTAATAGCAAAATTCCATACAAATTGGACCACATAATAACCAGACGGAATAGGCGAAACAGTCTGGGAATGTACCCCTTACCCCCGACCTTTTTTCTTCTTTCCAGAGTCCACAGTAGGGAAATGTGGGCCTCTTTTCCAACCAGGTGCCAGGCTGTACTTGAAGTGTGAATGGTGGTGTATATTGTTAACTGCATGGATTATAACATAAAGAGACTTTGTCACCGTTTTTTTGTTGGTCTTTGTAAAAGCAGCCATTCAAAGTTGGCCCTACCACCTGACGGATGCAGCAATGCTGCATTTAATGTAACTCGGGAGTGCAACGTTGGAACTAATGATAAATCTAGCCAGGGGAAAAAAGAAAAGTCTGATGCATAACTGCATCATCTGTAACCTCCATGACTCATGGATGGATGGATGGATGGATGGATGGATGGATGGCCTGCCTTCAGAAGCTGGTGACAATTCTCTCATCTAATTTTTAGCAAAAAGAAAAGTAATCATTTTTCAATATATCACACTATAATTATTTGACCATGGTTGCAAATCACAAACTGTTTATCTGACTTCTGCGTGTGAATGGCTAAAAGTCTAAAACATTTCAATTATTGCAGTCAGTTTTTGTTTTTCTGTCACTGTGTTCTCTCCAGTCATTGTTTTGAACAAAAAGCCACACACAAAGACATCTTTAAAAGCCTCCAGGTACTCAGTCTGTCTTCACTTATCCCTCTTTGTTCTGTCTTATTGAATTTTCGACATTCACTGTTACTTAAACGTCTTTCCTCTGACACTCTCCCTTCTGACTAAAGTTAACTAATAGCAGCTTTGTTTGAGATCATCTAGTAATCCACCTTTGCCTTGGTTGTTGACATTTTTGCTTGTAGACTCTGAGATTGTTTACCGCTTTTTAATTTATCTGCGGATAACCCGGAGCTCAAGCTAAGCTCTGCAGTGGTTGTCTTTTGAAGCTGTGGCCAATTGTCAGGTCCCCAAATCTGACATTGATTTAACCAACACGAGGGTCTGGATCGAACTCTTTCGCGCAAGAAGAGGGTGGTGGGTTTCACCAAAGACGGCTCCAATGCAAACCTGCAAACAGTGAATAGAAAGCAGAATTCAGCTGGTGAACTCAGAAGATTCAGTGGAAAGACTTTCCAGCCAAGGTGACATCAAGAAACCACTTGGGTTTGAAGTGTAACACGGGGCACCATCAGCCCCGAGTCACATGTCATATAGTCTGCTCGCCTCATTAAGAAGACTGTTAGCTGGAGCTCACTCCTTTATCTTTTAATAGATCTTATAGTCCTTTCTCATCAGTGATTCATGAAATTAATGTCTCTCTTACTAGAGATTAATATCTAATGGGGTGAAAGAAGCTGGATTCATTAATTATGAAATAGAGAAAATGAGGTCTGCAAATAGAGGTTTTGATTGATGATCTGTGGAACGGCAGCCAAGCACACAGATTATAAACTGCTCGCCATTATACCGCTTTACTGGAAAATCTCTCCCTGCTCTCCTGTGATATACATCGCAGGGAGCATGTGTTTTACTGCACTGTAAAAAATAAAGTTGTTGTGAGCCGACTTGCATTTGGAAAATCCATGAAACTTCTACATTTGTATTCAGCTTAAATCAATGGTGGTATTTAAAAAACTTCCTTCATCTTTGTCCGCAGCATGCAACTGCAACCTGCACGCTCGTCGCTGTCGATTCAACATGGAGTTGTACAAGCTGTCGGGAAGGAAAAGCGGAGGAGTATGCATGAACTGCCGTCACAACACAGCTGGGCGCCATTGTCACTACTGCAAGGAGGGCTTTTACAGAGACATGGCTCAACCGATCACTCACAGACGAGCCTGCAAAGGTAACAAACTATAAGAGATGTGTTTTCTATTAGATTTGTGAAAATGGCCCAGATAGAAGCTCAGTTTAATGTTTTTTTTATTTTATGTGCAGTGCTTAAATCGCAAAAGCCAAATGAGATGTTTTAACCTTGTTAATACTCCTATAATCATGTCAGCGCTGAAAAGTGTAAAAAAAAAAAAAAAAAAACAAGACAGTGAGATTTAATAGAAAACATGTGCAGTCATGGTAACTTTCAATAAAAAAAAAATAACAGCATGTCTGATTTGGCATACCATAGCAGAGAGAGTTAAATTGATACTATGCCTGAAGCTTTTTGGCTGTCCCATCAAATGCTCCCCCCCCGTACCCCCACACACCACATAATAGTATCTTTTCACCGAGGCATTTTTCATGGAAAAAAATGTAACTTATTATTTCACATTTGCAGTGAATATTTTTCAGCTAGATACTCTAGCGGAGGAATTGCAAAAATAACACGACTCTCCTGTACTTGTTGCTCAGGGGAGGAAAAATAAATAAATAAACAGAGCGTTTTTCACCCTGCTGATCCACATTAAGGTAAAGAAACACATTTAAAAAACAGCTTCGGTGAGAGTTGCCAACTCGCATACTGTAGCTGTTCAGGTCTTTCAGTTGGAATTTCACAGCGAGAATCCGTTTCTGGCTTCTGCTCAGTTTTCCTTCCAGGACCAACACAAACTGTAACCCAACCCTGGGAGGTTAGATATGACATGATATCAGGCCACAGTTATCCACGTTAACAGCACTGAGGTTTCATCCATTTTCTATTGGCAAAAACCTGACAGCAACTAATACATTTTCTCTATTAGTGCACTGAAAACATTAAAGAATTAAAAGCCTAGGATTCTTTAAAGCAGTGTTGTCCAATCCTGATCCTGGAGGGCCACTATCCTGCAGGTTTTAGTTGTTTCTCTGCTCTTCAGCAGGTCTTCAAGTTCTGCAGAAGCCTGTTAATCAGTCAGTCATTCAAATCAGGTGTGTCAAAGCAGAGAAACATCTAAAACATGCAGGTCAGCAGCCCTCCAGGACCAGGATTGAACACCCCTGCTTTAAAGGAATACATATCATCTGCTGCCTTTCATGCCAGAGTTTTAAAATAAGATCATCTTATGATGAGAAGGAAATCCATGATAGTTGTTTTGGTCAAACCTTAAAATAATCTCATGTGATATTGTGAGATCTCACGTAAGCTGCTAGAAGTTAATCATTTGTAGATGTTCATCCAGTGATTAATTTCTGAGAGTTTCATTAAAATCCATCTTCTGGTACATGGAACATTTTGCGAACACACCAAACATAAGAATACATGCACACTCACAGGTAAAGCATTATTGCCCTTTCACTTTTGGCAGCAGACAATGCATCTGAGCTGCATGTCATCTCATCTTCTCTTTCCAGCAACATCTTAAAGTGTAAAACTCTCACACTCAGGCTTCATGCTACAATATGTTCCTATAAAAGCACACAGATTGTGTTGTAAAGACTAACACTTTTCTTCATAAAGACCTGACAGAAATTAAAGTTAACATTCCAAAAGCTTCTCCTGGGCAGACACTCAGTGACTGATCAGAACAGAACACAGCCTTTGAGCAGCTCTCATTTGTGTTGGCTTTCTTTTTTCATCTCTATCTCCACAGATGTTTCATAACCCAACGAGCCCCTGGACTTCTGGCTTTTTTCATCATGACTCAATTCAAATGCTTTAACACCTTTGTTTTTTCTCTCACGTTCTCATTTTATCCTTCAACTCTTGCTCTCTATGTTTTATTAACTCGTGTTTCCAGATCATGATTGAAGTCAGAGGTTTGACCAGAGAGGGTGAGCGTCATGCTGGAAATGGACAATAAAATGCAGGTGTTTTCCAAGGGGGGGAAGAGGGGGATGGGTGAGGGTGATGCAGACTCAGAGAGGATGAATGGGCTGTGCCTGTTTCTAATCAATCTCAGGCTGGAAAGGTGTCTAAAAGTGGTCTGAAGAGTGCGTCAAAAATCAAAACACACACCCCGTCTTCCTTGTACAATGTAGGTAAATAGCTTCAAGTTAATCTAAAGATTTCCTGCTTTTTGGTTCAAATGTACCAACAGCATCATCTTCAAGGGATTTTCGACGTCATATACATTGTAATTGTCTTACAACACACACAAATGTCTTAAAAACAAAAGGTTTAATGTAAATTCAAGTTGGCCTTCAATGTTGCTACCATTGATAGAGTGTCACTTTTACTCTGTTGAGAAAACGTGGAAAGATATCCGTTTTTATATTTTCATTTATGAGATTAAAGTTGTTACGCCAAAGTTGAATTAAATCAAAATATATTTCAAGAATAAAGTCTAAATAGCAATAAAGTTAACTCAAGAATAGAAGGGTGACTTTAAAACCAACTTAATGGTGCAAAGACACATGAAAGGTTTATGCCTTTTATAAATAAACAAATAACTTTATACTTTAGAATAAGGACATTATTTCTCTTTTAGCACAAACAGAATGTGGTAATGAGTTTCAGGTGCTTTAAATAAACTCGATGCAAGTTACAGATCTCAGCTTTACACACCATGTAAATAATTGGCTGCAGTATGAGTTTTACTGTAAATTAATAGTATCCATTAATTACTTTGAGAGTTTGATTGGAGTCTATTTAGTATTTTATTCTTCAAATAGTATTTCAACTTTTTTTTTCTTAAATAACGTTTTTGCTTTTATGTCAAATAGTGGGAGACAGAAGAAAAATAAACTGAGAAGTAAAACAATCAAATTTTTTTTCTGAGTGACCCTAAAATTTCATAGTAAAAAAACACTTTTAGCTGAACCAACACCCTTTTCTTGAGATGGAACCATCCTCACAAGCACTATGTGTACTGACATATACGCCAACACTTTTCTGGTATAATCTGTGAAAAGCCCAGTTGAAGGACTACAACACCCAAAGCACTGGTGACTGTCACATCTGCTTGAAAAGTCGTCAACATCTGAGGACATTTTTACAGCTTCTTAACAGGCTCTAGCCCCTGCACATAAAACTTCAGACAAACAGTTTGAGGAGGAAAGCTGAGGCTGGAGAGTGACACCACCAACCATCCCCCTCCCGGCCCCCCTCCTGCCCCCTCACAACCCAAGCAGATCTGGCAGTCGTTGGCCATTTACTGAACAACTTGAACATTGACAGAAAAGGCTGAAGTCTTAACCACCAGCGTCTGTTTAGAAAGGAAGTGAGAATGTCTAACATAACTCAGGCCTTGTTTATGCTGACCTGGTTGATACCTCTGTGCTGTTCAGTGATCGGAGCAGAAACAACGGGGCTGTCGGTGCTTTGCCACATGTCTCAGCAGGCATGATAGACCGACAGCATTGGAGTATCTGACAGGATCAAGTAACATGGGTTTATCCCACATGTGCCTCAAACTCATAATTTTAGAAGGAGATTAAACAAAAAGTCATAATTGTTTTCTTGATTAAACTTTTTTGCTTCACTGCAATTATGAATTATCAACTTAATATGGCAGAAAGGTTCACTGCTTGTATAGAAGGGTGTTTGCACACACTAATCAGCAGGGTTTTGTTATGAACGACAAATTCCACTAATGGTTCATGGACATCGGGGCTGTTGGATGAAGGTGGATATGTAGTTGACCAAAACAATTGACTATATACAGTGGATATAAAATCTATGAACCCATGTTAAAATTCCAAGGTATGTGAGGCAAATAAATGAAACTATGATAAATCATATATATATATATATATATATATATATATATATATATATATATATATATATATATATATATATATATATATATATATATATAAAATATACCTTTACTGTGACCTACATCTTGCACAATTCAACTGGGGGAACAATCTGTTGTGTGAAGCACACCTGCCTTTAGTTAAAGAGATTGATCAATTTAAAATGAAGTTCAGTTGACCCAGCAGGATTTTCCTACAGTAAAATCCATGGTGTATAGTGAGCTCACAAAGAATCAAAAGGATTTTGTTGTTAAAAGGAATTAGTCAAGAGACAGTTATAAAAAATAAATAAAAAATCCTCAGCATTGGATAGTGAAGATAGTGGAGACAGTCATCAAAAAGTGGAGAAAACATGCTGGTACTAGATGTGTACTACATGTGACAACAGTCTTCTGTTTTCATCATATATCTGGACTATGGGGTGAGGAAGCTTTGGACTGAAAAGGAAAACATCCAGGCCCAAATCAATACTGCAACAAAATATATCAAATTTTACAAAAACATGTTGAAAGCATTTTATGGTCTGATGAACGGTTGAACGGTTTTTTTGAAAAAAATACTGTGGATCACCAAAAAAAATAAATAAATAAATAACCCCACCATATCCATATTGAAACATGGTGGTGGCAGCATCATACTGTGGGGTTGCATTTCTTTAGCTGGAACTGGGCATTTTGGAAGGAGGAGTGGGAAAATATTACCAAGTCCAGATGTGGCCTGGTGATAGTGACCTTTCTAAAAAAAAAAAAAAAAAAAAAAAAAAAAAACATCAAATAAATCAGAAGGGGCTTTAACAAAGTATCAGTTTCAGGGTGTGCACACCTATGGAAGCAGCTTCTTGCATTTTTTCCCCCTACATTTTTAATTGAATTGTGTCACATTAAAAAAGGTAAAAAAATAAATTAATAATTTCTTATAGTTTCATTTTAACATGAGTGTGTAGACTTTTTACACTCACTGTATGTTCAGGTTTTTTTTTTTTTTTTTTTACATTGGGTAGCTGTAATAACTTGAGGATAGGAACAGACTTTATTATTTGTCATCAAAAGCTTAGGTTTTCTGTCAGAGCCAGAGCCTGCATAAGTCATAGGAAGGGGATTAAGCCCAAATGCTGAAGCAGGAGATTTATGTTCACTTCGACACCTGTGAACCGATTTGCCTTTCCGGAAAAGGCAAAAGTGTTTCTGGAGATCTGAGCTGCAGATAATCTATCCATGCCTTGCCGCCAGACACACACGATTACCCTTGGGTCAGTTTCAGCCATTTACACTCTCCCTTTGCCCAGTCAACAGGTGGTATAGTCCTCTGCTTTGTTGTTATAGCTAAAAAATAAAATGTGAGGCACATATGAACACATTTACAGTTTTGTCAGGTGGTGGGAGGAAACTGTGGCATGTTTGCAACTGCCTCTTTCTGGCAAGCTGTATCTGTCACTGTCGGGTTGCAGGGTTTTTCCCCCAAAATGTAATCATTTCTTTTCGTGATAAACTTGAACAATAACAAGTTTACATTGGTGCTTTTGTATGAGTGTATTTTCCAAGAAATTACTTCGACAGTGAGGAGAAAGCCTGAAATTGTCCTTTTTTGGATTTTATTCATTGCTGTATCTTTGACATTATATTGTTTGAAACAGACTTGTTGGATCAGATAATTTCAAAGTGAATCACTCTCCAGAGGAACAATCAAGTGGATGTAAAAATCCTAAATTTGGTTTTATGACACTTATGCATGTGTCTGGGTTGCTGTGAAACAGTAAGTTTGTGTTTATTGCCTACAGAACAAATTTATGCTTTTCTGGCAAAGTTAAAGTTGTCGGTTGTTTATGAGCACATGAGTCTGGGTTCGTCTTTCTCACATCTACTGCTTCATTTCTCACTGTTGCACTCCCCCTCTTCCTGTCATCTTCTCCACGTTCTTGTAAATATCTGTCAAAGGGCTTCAAACCAACACTCCAGATCTTGTGTGTAACAGCTTTTCAATGCCAAAATAGACCCATTTTGGTTAAATAAATCGTCTAGAACCAGCAAAACTCGCATAAGCATTGCCAAAGTAAGGTGACCGGAGCCTTGCTTGTTGCCTTTGGCATTTACTGAGCAGTGACTGAGCTTTCGGGAAGTGTTGAAATAGCACAGCGTGTGTCACCAGATAGGCACAGAGTGTTTAGGGAAAAAATAAATAAAATGAATCAGAAAAGAGAGATGAGTGCATATAAATAGGTTTGGGTTTCCTAAATGCATCACTCACTTGAAGCTATCTTTATTTTACCTGTCCAATATTGATTTCCATTTACAAATGAAGCTAGCATTCCTTTAAAGAATGCATGTTGCCCACTGCCTTACATGTCAAAGTGTTCAACAAAGATCTTATGTGTTCTGTTAGCGCTCACGGCACAAGTTGGAGATGACTCTTCACTACTTTGGCACCAAACTTTAGTTAAATACCTGTTAAACTGACTGAGTTTCAGGAGTTTCTGTTTGCTAAAGTCATTTACCTGGCAGCAATTTTGAATTGGGTTAACTCCAAATGTTGATCAGTTGTAGATGTACATGCAATGATAACTTTGAGAGTTTCAATAAAATCCATCCAGTGTTCATGAGATATTTTGTTAACAGACAAACACACAAACAATACATGACTGCCTACCTTTCATGGCAGTGGGCGTTAAAGAGTTACTCTCTCCTTAATACAAAAATAAACCTGCTGTGTTTCACAAAGCTGTATTCATAAAGTCAAAAGTGCAAAAACAAAACAAGACTTTAATGTTCTGATCCAATTATTCACTGTCAATGCAGACCAATCCTTAAAGAATACAAAGATATCAGATCCCAGCATCCTGCTTTAAATCAGCCATGTTGAACAGTTCAGTATCTTCTGTGCTTCTTTTTGGCAACAAATTCAAACAAGTTGAGTCTAACTTTTTTTGTCACCTTTCTCTCCTTTATTAAAACACCCTCCCTCCCCCTTCACACCTGTCCTCATCACCTCCCCCCCAGCCTGTGACTGCCACCCTGTGGGCGCAGCAGGCAAGACGTGCAACCAGACCACAGGCCAATGTCCCTGCAAGGACGGCGTCACCGGTATTACCTGCAACCGCTGTGCCAAGGGCTACCAGCAGAGCCGCTCGCCTGTGGCCCCCTGCATCAGTGAGTGATTAATGCAGACCAAGCTCACAGTTACAGCACACACGTTCAGTACAGGTAAATTACATTGGATTTGTGCTTTTCAGCAATTCTTTGGATAAAACTCAGAGTGACAAGCTCCGATTTGAAGACCAAAATGATAGAAAAGACAAGATTCACTGGAGAGCTAACATGAAGATCTTGTTCTTGGTTGTGATTTTTACTAATCATCCAGTAATGACAGAGGCATTTGTAACAGAGGGTAGATCTCTGCCACATTGTGTGCCACGCTCCAAACACACAAGATAGCCTCTACAAAACCTAATCATGCCATGCCACCAAGTGCCACAGCGAGCATGACCATTCTGTGCCACATGGTGCCATGTTGCTTTTCTCACATGCAGCTCTGGAGCAGATGGCAGATGGGTAAGACGGAAAGGACAACTGTGGTCATGGATGGCCAACCACACATACAGCTGAATGCTGCTGATCTGTCTTAGTATATAAGTGTGTGTGCATCCTTTAAGCAATACAAATGCTGCTAATGACCACTGTGTGTGTGCAAGTATATGGCCTCATGGTGGTTATAATACATCCTCCTGAGGCTTATCTTTCCCAAGACAGAAGATAAGCCCATTAGGCAGCCAATTAGTATGATGGCAGCAGCCCACATTCAAATGATCCTTTCATCATCTGTCTATCTTCTCAAGATGTGGCCATGAGGGCACACGGACTCAGAGTGGCTTCTCACAGCTGCGCCTGCCTTCACAAATCCTCTGTGCCCTTGTTTGTTTTTGTTGGCAGGGTGTCCATAATTTCAGAGGAGAGACAACTGCTGCGTTTGCCTCAAAACAGCTTTCCAAGAAAGCCCCCCTCCCCTCCTGCCAACACACTCCCACTCGGTTGGTTGAAACCTTCAACCTTCAAATCCAATCAAAAGCAGATCCTCTGGGTGGATGCTAAGCTGGCGTTCCAGTAAATTCTGTTTGTGGTAAAATGCAGAGGGCCCGTTGTTAGCATTAGCATTTGTATTAGAAAGTTGCATGCGATTAAAGCAGAAGTCCTGGAGGAATTCCACAAACCACTTTTTAGTGCAGCCAGCGGGCACATCACATGAAATCTGCATCTGTCTCAAGACAATCCAAACAAAATTACCCCCTTGCCATCTGCCCATCTGTCTATACATACTTGCATGAAGATTACAAAGAAGTGTTAACCCAGCATCTGTTAGGGGAGCACAAGACTAATCGAGTGCTGCCACTTCTCAATTTTAATCTCCTCACTTAGATGTATGTGCATTTTTGAGTGGATTTACCTCTAAAAGCTGGATTGCCGGTTAAATCCGAATTGCATTTACTTAATTTGACTGAAAAATTGGAACCTCTATTATATTTTCCTTAAAAGTCACATTGAAACCACACCTCGTTAGTCTATGGCATGCATAGTCTTTCCACTCACCAGCAATAAGTGTTCATGTCAGTCTGTCAGAGTTTATCTGAGAAAGCCCCATGTGTTTTCAATTACATAGTTGACAAACATGTCACTATCCAAACCTACTTCCCTGGTGAGAGTCTGAAGAGCTTTATTACCAACGACACTTTTTCTTCTTCTGAATGCAAAAGTTTATTTTTGTGGGTATATAGATTTAGTCTAAAAGAAAGAAAAAAAAACCCTTTTCAAATCCATTCTTTGGAAACTCTTTCAGTGACTTTGGATGTACTGTGTTTCTGTAACCACAAATGCTCTCTTAGGCACACTGCCAAATCACTTCATGCTTATTTGAAAAGGTATGGATTCGCATTCATGCCCATAGATTAAATTTGTATTACTTGTGTGTGTTTCAGAAATCCCTGTGGTCAATCCCACAGCTGTGGTGAGCAGCACAGAGGAGCCTGCAGGTTAGTGGAGTCTCTCTGCACCTCACCCTTAAGCACTGTTGCTGCATAAGAACAAAAACACATACATTTTATTTTTTTCTACACACTAGTTTTAAGGTGTGGAATAAATATTAATGGAGGGCGGGTCTGCTTGTTTGAAGTTGTGAACAGGAAAACGAGTCCACTGGGGATAGCAGAATGTTTCCATTGTCTTAAAAATCTGTCTCTTTGGCACAGTTTGCCCAGCCACTACCCTTGCATTAGTGGAACCTTGCTGTACAGCCAACAAACAGGCTGCAGAGGCGATTCATTACAGTTTAGAGGGGAGATTTGGTGGAAGTTGGAGTTCTGAGGTGTGAAAAGAGTGTTGGCAAGTGACTTGGGGGAAGTATATTCTGTCACTCGCTGTAGCTCTCCAGTTTAGGCTTCGGTCAATTACCCTGTTCTTATTTTTCATTCTGCAACTGTTTAATTTAAATTGGGTTGGTGATTTGGAAATGGTGATTCATTACTGGTTTATAACGTATATCATCACTCCCACTGCTGACTGTGCCCCCCACTTTGTCACCAATACTTGACACCAGTTCATTTTCAAGGCATGGTAGTTATCGTTTTATATTCTTTGGCTTCTAAAACATTCATATTTTCACAAAACCTCACAATAATTTTTTACTTCTTACTTGGTTTCAACTTTTGACTTGTGACTACTTACATTTCAAAGGTTACATACTTTACAGTTTGAGGATTTGACTTACAGAGTTCAAGGTAGTTTTAATGAATGCATGTCTTGGCTAAACTTGAAGGCCAACCTTGGAAACACAATCAGGGAACACATTGTTATATAAAACTACAAAAGAATCTACAATGAAGTTCAAAAAGCATAAAAAAGAAAATGGTTTATAGTCAAGGGGTCACAATTTTCTCTTTATTTTCCTGTAATATTTTGGATATTATAAAATGATATACTGCAGATCCTACATATTGCAGGAGTTTCAAGTAATACCATTTCTAAAAGGTAATCCCTATAAACCAAAAGCTCAGACGCCAGACTATGAACAGCTTGCTACTGTACATTTCGTTCAACTTTCTTGCTGATCTCAGCTCAGCTTTCTACTCACATCTGCTCTGGATCCAACAAACATGAAGCCAGATGAGGTCTTCATAATACAGCCTGTGTTTAATGAACTAAATCTAAAATTATGTCACACAAAAGACGGGCACTCAACATCATCTATAGGTAACATTTATGAACTACTGTAACTATTGTTGCTATAGGTGTTCGTAAAGTAAAGCAACATATTTTCTACTTTACTTTAACACTAAGAAGGCAAGATTCACAATGCTTCCATTTCCAGTCAAGACAAATAACATTACTATGTAGATTTAAAGTTAGTTTTTCCATCTTCAACAAAAAAAAAAAAAAGACTGACTCATAAGAAAAGACTTCTGCCAGATTTGGCAGAAACAAGAGAATGTACTCAAGAAATTTGTGGGAGCAAAGAAGTAAAAAGATTTTTGATGCTGACTCTACTACACAGCAGTGTTGAACAAGTTTACGCTGTACAAGAACTCATTCAAAGTTCAGTTCAAACAAAGAAAATACTCATTTAATTTATATTTATTGACCTCCAATTATTTTTTTAATTGAATTTAGTTCCAACATGAATGAGTTTATCAACATTTACATAAGATAGGTCTCATTTAAGTCTTCTAATCCAGAAAATCTAAAAAAAAGGTGTTCATTGTTGGTAGATGATGTCATGTGTCAATTAGCATTTTATTTGTGTTGAGAGCGAGCAGACTGTTATGAAAGAGAAATGTTATGCTGTGTCCTAGACTCAGCCAAAGATAACTGCAACACAATGGCTGCTTAAACTGGTTTTGTGGACAAGAGAAACAACAATATAGCCAGCTCACCTGCCAGGCTGCTGGTCCAACCGCACCACATTCCACACTTCACCAACTCCATTCATTGCTACTGTTGGCAGTAGATCCAATCCATGGTTTTCAGCTCAGATTTTTATTAGAATGATGAGATCCACCAAATAGGTTTCAAAGGTTCATATAAGTCCAGGATTGTTTTACACTGTGGCATTCCCCATCAGATTATGCCTTCTTCACCTCACCAAGGTCACAGCTGAGTCTCATCAGGCAAATCAGGGACATGTAAAACATTGCCACACACTTTTTATGTAGTTCATTTACTGCTTCAGCATTACAGTGCAGCTAAAAATGGTTGTGATGGGTAATCTATAAATGTGTGTTACAGCCTGACATCGTGTGCACACAGCAGACATGTGTTTTTGAGGAATGAAGTAGAATAAAGTAGCCAAGATTTCTCCTGAGTTTCTTCTGTGACAACAGCCAGTCACTCTTTAAAACAATAATATTTAAAGTTTCCAAGATGATCCATAGCCAGTTCAAGTTCTTCCAGCAATAAACAGCATTGTTAAATTCACTGTTCACAGAAAATATTAGCACCATTTGTGAACATGCTCAGTTGAACACATTTGTGTACAACACTGGACCCAATGCAGCCTCTCTACCCTAAAGACACAAAACAGAAAAAAAATGTGTGTGCTTGTTGTGTATGGATATGAATAAACACACTTCCTAAAAATCTATTTTTTTAAAATATCATATCAGTGATGGTAAACTTTCTTTAACATGTTCTCCTTTTTACATTGCATGGCCTTTTAGCTTTTTGACACACACACACACAAAAAAAAAAAAAAAGCCAGCCCTGTCCTGTTAATTTCTTCCTTGGGAAAATTTTAAAGGGGTTTAAAGACACTAGTTCAAGTTACTGATTGTTCATTCACCTCAGCTCCAACCAACCACACCAGAACATTTCCCCCCATCGTTTTCCTTCCTACACTACCATACAAGAAGCTCCACCATCAGGAACTTAAGGCCCCCAAAATCTTTTTGTGGAAGGGGGCGGTGCATGCAATTTGTCCTTGTCATGACACAGTGAAAAGGGGGGTCCTTGGAGCCAATGGTGGATGTTGCCAGTAGGGTGGTTTTCTGGGTCAGTGGGTGATTCACCACAAGCTTTGCCAGGTGAAGAGCTGACAGTAAACTACTTTTCATGGGAAAACACACACTGTTTAGTAACCAGCATTTCCCCATGATAACTATTCAAATCAACAAATAAATGGTAAATAGAATGGTTAAATAATTCCATTCATATACAACTCACAGATACATACTATTTTCAGTGGACCAATAAAATCTGTGCTCATTTGAAAGAATAATGGGCATAACATTATATGGGTATAATATTTAAAATAATGTACTGAGGAATGTCCTGCTATAATCATTGACAAACATGTCTATGTCTCTACATGTTCCCTTTTTAACACTGCAGTCTGCTGTTTCTCTGAATCTTTCCTTTTCTGTCCTCTCTCTGGCTAATAAAACCTCCAGCATTCGAATACACAGCCAAGTCTCCATGACAATTTTATGGGCTCCTTGGTCCTCTGTTTCTTCCTCCTACTCAGCCATTCCCTCACAAGTGGTCAGTGGAACACCCTTACATTCAAGCATCCCTAAAAGCCTATTTTTTTTCTTCACTGGAAACACTTTTTTTCTTAGCATTTTTATGTTTAATGGTTTTCTTTGGCTTATACAAGTTACATGACTGTCCTACCTTTGATAAGGTGTAGCCCTAGCCTGGCATTAGTAGCTCATTGATAGAGTAGTCATCTTTCAGTTGGCTGGGCTGATCTCTAGCCTTGACACATGCTAAAGGGTTTTTGGGTCAGATCTTACATTTTCCAGCTGGTCCCGACAGTCTAATCAGTATATGAATGAGAAAAGAAAGTGCTGAATATACAGAAGGCACAAATATAACAGAAGTGTTGTATAAATGTTTGTTAAAAAGGTGTCTGAAATATACAATGCAAAGTGCTTTGCAGAGGTTAAAATGTCAATGGGCCATTTTGAATGCAATGAGAAGCCTGACAGCAAATACTAGTTCTTGATACCAGCATGTGGTTTTCCACTTTCATGCCCTGACATTCCATGGTGAGCTTTTCTTGTATCCTGGCTAAAGTTGACAAGTTGGAAAAGACCCTTGTGTCATGCCATACAATTAATGTCTATCATTTTGATACCTTCTCCCCTAACTTTACTTGTTCACAGTTGTTGTAATTTATAGTTTTAAAGTGGGGTCTTGAAGTTTAGCAAAGTTTTATTTTTGTTTTGTTTTGTATTGTTCTGGTTTTATTTTCAGTTTGTCAGTTGGATTCAGTAGTTTTTGGATTTCACAACTTTGTACTTGATGCATTTTGGTGTTAGGTTTTGAAAACATCATCTTTATCCTGTTTGTTTATTTCATTCCACAGGTGGTTCTTTTGTTGTTTTAGTTATGCTATATTCCACACCTGGTCCTGTTTACTTAGTTTGACACCTGCAACCTATCAGTCATTTTTCCATCAGTATGTACTGTACCAGGTGTTCCATTATTCTTTGTCAGCTCCTTGTCTTTTTTGTTCCTGGCTCGACCAGTGTGTTCAGTTTGGTCTGTTGTTCTGTAGTTCCACTCTTCTTCATGACAACACTTGCAATAAGTGAAATCAAATTTCTATAAATTACTACATCTAGTGGCATCCAGTTAAATAGGGGGCTTTACAAATGATCATCAGGGTCTTTTCTTTGTCACAACTCCCCAATCTGTTATTATTGCATCCTTTAAAAAACAAAGACGGTGCTTTCAGTTTGTCTTCTTTTCATTGTCTTTTGCTTACATTTCTCTTTCCACTTTTAAAGTCTATTCAGTTTTGCTTATCTTCTGTGTTTCTCTTTCATCTGCTCTCAGATGATGAAAAATGTATTTTGCAATCATACAGAGAATCAAAGTATTTTTTGTTGAGATAACAAAATAAATATTTTAGAATTTCAAGAAAACAAACCATAATTACATGCATGTGCTCCTTCGACTTTGAACTACTCTATATCTAAATGAGCTCATCCACAAAGCTTTGGGATCATGGAATATGGTGTACAGTCATTACAGTCAAAAACAAATTGCATTTAATTAATTTTGTCCTTTTTATTTTAACCCTGGATGATAATATTTAAGCCAAAGGTATTAAAATGCAGTAAAGTAGTTGCCTGAAGTTAATATAATACAGGGAAAATGGTTTTGGTTGAATAAAATGCTTGTGAATACATGTTGACTAAACCAACCATAGTTCACCAGTCAAGAAGAGACCTGAGATTAGCCAAGACATCAGCCTCCACTGTGACAATTGTAAATATAACACCTCATTACTGGCAAACCAACCAAGACTGGTCAGAAGAGGTCATCAGGCCCAATGTGTGGTCTCAGTCATCACTCTGGCAGCAAAGGCCTAGACAGCATTCATCCAGCCATGACCTGCTTCCACCAGACTCTGTCTTTTCTCAAAGCCACAGAAAACATGTCAAACTGAACACTTTTACTCCTCTGGTATGTGTCAGTTATTTGTCAGAGGCTGTATTTTAGCACACAAAAAGCAAACTTGACATTACCCAACCAGTTTATCTTGGAGTCACTGACCCTGTCAGTGAATTCATTCTCACTTACTATGCATTATTTACATGCATTATATAAAGCATAAATAAAGCATTCAATCCTCCGTATTCATGTTTTCAAAAAATAAAAAACATGACTTTTGCTGAAGCTACAGAAACAAGCATATTGTGATTTATGCTTGTGCTGTTGAGTTTGTTTACTGGTCATTTCACGGATCAAAACAGTTTACTGTATTTTGTCACACTAACTACGCATTATAGCTGATCATTTCAAGAGTTTTTCAGCAAGTTAAAGGATCTTTGTAGTTACAGTATTACAGAATTAAATGTTGATTATCCTTATTTTATTTTTGCAGATTGTGAGTCTTATTGTAAACCAGTGAAGGGCAACTTAAAGATCAACATGAAGAAATATTGCAAGAAGGATTATGGTAAGAATTGTCTGGCCATATTTAACACGTGTTCGTATGATTGATCTGACTTAATTTCTTTGTATTGTGTTTTTAGCGGTCCAAGTGAACGTGTTGGAAATGAAGACAGTTGGGGATTGGGCCAAGTTCTCAGTCAGCGTTGTGTCTGTGTACAAAAGTCGAGGCGAACCCCTGAAGCGAGGTGAAAACATCCTATGGGTGCACATGAAAGACCTGGCCTGTAAATGTCCTAAAATCCAGATGAGCAAAAGATTCCTGGTAATGGGTGGCATCGAAGGAGGAACGGGGCCAATGGGAGGTCCGGGAGTTGGGCCTGGAGGTGGAGCTTCCAGTCCAGGAGCAGAGCGCATAGGACTGGTGGCTGACAAGAACAGCCTGGTGATCCAGTGGAGGGACGTTTGGACAAGACGTCTGAGAAAGTTCCAACGCAAAGAGAAGAAGGGAAAATGTGGCAAAGCATGATTGGAACACCATGTCCATTCCCTACCTCTCACTTCACTTTACACTTTCATACACTCTGACTGTTTTCCTCTTCCTGAATCATTTAGTCTCCTCTGTTGTGGGAACACTGCACATAAAAAAACTGCATGTACCTTACCTGTTTTAAGGACCACATTTTGTGTATATTGTATAATTATTTACCGTTTGATTTTCAAGAATTGTTTTTGTAATGCCACTCGTTTTTTGTCCAATTGGTTTGCCTTAAAAAGGGACCATTAAAAAGAGTTTTATCTTAGACAAAAGCAGGCACCATTCCCTGAACTGATGATGACAGCAGAAATCTTCACTTGTCCACCTTGTACAACCTCTTTGACCTCCACCTGTTAAAACTGTATCCTGACATTTTGTTTCAGTACTTTCATATACTGTAAGACTGATCACCAGGGTTCATACTCAACTTTTTCCTGAGGATTTTGTTTTAGCAACGATTGTCACCTCTGGAGAGACAAGCTGTTTTTATAATCAGCTTGGCCACCTCATGCTTTTTTTTTACTGAAGCAAACTCATCTTTGATCAGCAGAAGCTGGACCACCTAACAACCTATCAAAACACAAAATGGGCCTACTTGCTCCAAGTCTTTGTTAGTGGCTTCTTTTGGTTGCATCTAAAAGAAAAAAAAACTTGTCCCATGAGGAACCAAGGGCTCCCACTGCATGGACATTTTCCACAGCAAACCTCAGTGTCATCATCACCACTGCTACCACAAGACAGTCCTCACAGAATAAACTCCTCATGTGGGATCTTTTTTCTACAAGTATGTGATGCTGTTGCTCATAATAGTTTTTTTTTTTTATATGGTTGGTCACGATCACATCTATCCATATCCCAGGTATATACTTTTTGAAGATTGATCTGTTTGTATATTTAAACCATAATATGCCCTATTTGTGTCACATTCTAGGCCTGTGGGCTGTGGCTCTTCACCTCTCATGAGTGGGTTGTAAAGTCATGACTCACTGCATGTCACATTTTTCTGGACAAAAGATTAAGTGGCATGGACAAATGGCTGGAGTTTAAAAAGAAAGAAAAAATTCCAGAGAGGTTTTTGCTTAAGGGACAATGTCTTCTGCTGGTTACCGTCTTCCAGATGTTGCTGTGTGACCAACATCATTCTTTGTCTTTAAATGTCTTATGTATCTGAAGACTGGCAGGCTGCTCTTGCCAAAATAAGAAACAAGAGTTCCATTTCATGCAGTAAGAAAAAAAAAAAAAGAAGGGGGATGGGGGATAAACATCATAGCCGTGTTTTTCTCCAGTATACTTTGACGAAATGAATGAGGCTGGAAAGTTTTTGGTCCTCACTGATTGTATTATGACATGAGGGGATCATGTTCCACCTCTCATGTGCTTTGTTTTGTTTGCATGTTTGTGGTTTTTTGCTGGTCCATCAAAACCTTACAGTTAGTTGAGAGCAAACTAAAACAATATGAGCATCGAAGTCCGAAGGAAGGCTCCCCAAGTCATGTTTTACCACTTGTTGTTCCTTAAAACACAACCCTGTCATTCTTTGCCAAATAAATCTAATCAGTTTTTATTCAATTAGGAGACTATGAAAGTTACAACTGACTAAAACCACTGAAAAACCTGTCTGTCTGTTTTCAAGATTTGCATCTATCTGATTCTGTTGTTGCAATTATTGAAGGACATGACAATCTTTGTACACAGAGGGGCAGATAAAGATGCACGCATCTCATGCTAGCAAGTGGTCATGCTCCTTTGACTTCGCCAATTTGTTTGGTTTGTCCATTTTCCAAAAGGCTCTCTGCTCCGCTCTCATCTCTGTGTCAGCCACCAGACTCCTCAAATTATCTGTTTAACTTGTTTAGCATGTTGTGGATTTTATGTTTTAGTTAACCGACAGCACAGAAGGGAGACTGCCAGACTCCACTCCGCTGTTTTTAGTAAATCACTGTAGCTCTTTTTTTTTTTACTTCTTTTGAGAATGTAAGTTAAGGGGATAGGTCTGATCTTTTGAAAAAAGGGGTTTGTGGAAAGGTTGTGAACAATGAACATCTTACATGTTAAATATGTCTTTTTAAACAACCTTATTTTGAGGAAATGGAGCTTAATTGTGACCACATTGATGAACTACTCTTAGTGGGGCAAAAACTAAAGTGACTGTTGGCGTCATAAAACAACTACAGTATTGAAAAGTTTTATAGCAATTTGTGCAAATGATACTTTACAGTCCTTCACATCTCTGTCAGCAAATATATGATATTCCTGCCAAAGCACTCTTGGTTGCACTGCAAGTGCTACAGATAGATGCTTCTGCCACTTTTTTGGTATCAAAAAAACACAAAATTGTATGCACGTAATGCAAAATGTTCGGAATGTTATGAAATATAATTTGTGTAAACCACAAATACATTTTTAAGATTGGAATTTTAAGACAACAGCAATCCACTGTGGTCTTGCACATGCTTAGACTAGCTATAAGCTTGTCAGTCCAGTACAAATTAAGCTCTTTTTTTTAAACTAAGGCTGTTTAAAGAGCCATCTACAGTAGGCAAGATATTAATTGTTCATAACGCTATTTTATAAGATGTCAACGATCACTGCAAACTGCAAAGAAACAGACACACAGTTGCGTGGTCTGACTGTGTTCATTAAATACTGTTTTTAGAAATAACAATATGGATAGCATGATAGCCAATACTCTATTAAACCTTTAGTTTCTGCCTAGAAAAATACATTTTTATAATTGATTTCAACCAAAAATGGCAATTAAAATCAATTAATTTAATTTATATTTGCAGTGTTCCAAGGAAAGTGATGAAATTTCACAACAAAAAAGCAGAATGAAAGTGAATCATTCATCTGTTAGCTATCCACAATTGCCAGTCATGCAGTGTTACAGCAGCAAGTAACTGTCTTCCTATCATGGTCTTTGACAAAATGTGGTGGATTGTTAAATAACATGAGCCCTGGCTGCACAACACGTTGGGGAAAGAACTGAAGTCTCCTCAAACATTTTCTTTTAAGGAGAACTGCACACAATTCTCTTTAGTCTTCCTTATTTTTAAGCGGCCACCCTGAATGTTGGAAAGTTAGATTCAGTTTGTTCTCATGAAAGCTATTTAGTGAGCCTCATAGGGAGAGCCGTCCTGTTGTTTAACATTAACAAGCCTGGGAGCTTGGCATGAGAACTGAGCTTTTACTGTGTTTTCTCCCCCATTTCTGCAGCATTTATAGCATTCACAGGTGTATGCATGTGTCTTTGTGTGTTTAATTAACCTCCCGGAGCAAACAAGTGAAATGCACATGAACTGAACACGCAGAGGTAAGGTAACTCTTATTTGAAAGGGTCAACTCGAAGTCTGAAGAAATATTATGCATGTGTGTTTTGTTTATATCCCCACATTTGGATTGTTTAATAGGTTGTGATGCATTTTCATGTTGTAAATATGAACTGAATTGACTCTGGCTTTTATGTTGTCTTTGCAAAGCGTCGCCTCGGATGACTCACGTGTATGGATGTACAAACCAGATTATTATGGATTTATGGATGTAGAAGCCAAGAACATATGTTTTTGTGATTATGACCCGAAGATGTGGTTTGAATATTGTGCAGAATATATTCATTTTTGTTTCATGTTGTTCCCAGACAACAAACCACCCGACTGTAAATTACTTTCACTTGAATGGAACAGAACTGATTGGACCCTTTGCTATAGAGATACAGACAAAAATTGACACATGAGCTCACCATATTTTGTTAGATTAATGTCCTTGAGATAATAGTGCTTACACACAAAAATTCTCCACCTATTTTTTTTCTTGTGGAAAAAAGGGGGTTCTTCCATCAGTCCAGTTCTGCTTTTCCCTTTTATTATATCAAAGTCTTCCTTGTACATTTGTTCTCTGAGGCAATGAACCACTGACTTTTTCATCTAAATGGTAAAAAAAATAAATTATTAGTTAATGAACTGTGCTTGTGTTGATCATCTGTCTATATTAAAGCTGCTAAAAAATGCTTGATATGTGCCTGTTTCCCATTGGAAACTATGCACACATATAGTGTTTCCACTTGCAGGGGCTAGAAGGGCTTTTCAGGAGGAAAAAAGTATTTGGTGGAGCAACGTCTCTCCGCTATAAGCTCAGCAAGAGCTAAACTTCTGTAAATAAACAATGACATTTTAATGTTCACCTCTCCTTGGAGAAAACTCAACTCCCAAATCAGACCAAGCAGGAAACTCCTTTCTCTCTGAATTTTCTTCTTCGTCCCTCTCTCACCTACAGTCCTTTCTTTCCTCATCTCCCCCATGCTCTATCTAAACAGGTCAGCTCCATCCATTCTCCTCAAGGTAAATTACAGGAAAGCAGCCATTTATCATTATTCTCCCCAGGCATAGCCATCAAAAAAATTTAGACTTCTGAGGCTGTCTGAATGCACAGACAGACATCCTGGCCTCCCATCAGCTCTCCTTTGTGTCAAGTTCGACTTTACAGTAAAAAAAAAAAAGTTTAAACTCCTTGCAGCCCAATAATTATGAAAAATCCAAGGTAAACCCAAGGCAAAACAGACTGATTTAATATTTTATTAGTCTACAGGACTGCATCATTGATTAAAATCTTTAAGAATCTTTTCTTTTTCTCTGAAAAACCACATACTATCAAAGTCAAGTTCCAGGCTTCAACAACAGCAACTAAAGGTAACGTAAGATGGATGTAGGGTTCCTTAAACCAGGAGTGATAGGCATATAGAGGATCTCACTCAGAATTAGTTGGTTCTCTAAACATTTATTATATGAATGTCCCAATCAAGACTTTTTATTTTCATTACAGATTTGAGTCAGTTAAGATGAAGTACTTCCTAACTGAGTCTCAATCTAATATTTGCTATTTTGTACTTTTTTAACAGCATAAATTTACAGATTACAGATTGTAAGTACCTTAAAATTAATAAAATCAGTGTCATCATGTGCTTAACAATTCTATAGCTCTAGATTGTGCTCCACTACAGCAATATCTTGGTCATCCAGAGCAATAAATTCAGCACTCGTTCTGTAATCTTTTTATCTTATCCTTGTTCCATGAAAAATATATTTATAGTGTATGATGAAATATCAAAAAAATTAAATATATATTTTATTTTTTTTTAAAAAGAATGTACCTGACTATATATTAATTTATTTAGTTTATCACATAACTGCATATATATTTTCTTATATTTTCCAAATTAGGGTTGTAACTCTCCTTTATGATTTAAATGGGCTTATATAACCAGCAGATGTGGTTTTTGGTCACATCAGGCAGTCTAAACAAAATCTCGTAGGCTATAGAAGCCTTTAGACCACAGAGAACTACTTCACAGTCTTTATAACTATTTGAGGTTGTTCTGCGTTTCTTCTTCGGTTTTGCACTGATAGAATTAAAGTCCTTATGTTTATCAGATCTCTTCAGCTCCTGCATCAGAGTAGGCACTTTCTTAGCTTAACAGGAACCTCTGAGTGACATGGACGGATGTGATCATCTAAGCTAATTAAATGCTCTTTCATAGATAAAACTACCCAGCTTTCCTACATAAGTCTTCATTGTTGTTGTCATTGATGATGAATGTCATGTCCATAAGAAACATGACCGTGCTAACCATTGTCCCAGTGTTATGCAATCACGCTAATCCCATGGCAATGTTAAAGCAAACATGTAAGTCCTTATATCTGCTCTCTGTCAGAAAGCCCTTGTATGTAACTCTTTAATCAATCAATCAATCAAATTTTATTTGTATAGCACATTTCAGCAGCAAGGCATTTCAAGGTGCTTTACATAATTAAAAAACAAAATAAAAACAGCATGTGACAATGAATAAACAGTAAGAAAGAGAGTCTGAAAGCACCTAATGTATTTTTTGGGCGAGCTCTGTGTCAGTCAGTGTATACAACTCTCAATGTCTCGTTTGACATTCAGCGATCAGAGATGCCTCTTTTGTCCCTAATATCAATCAACAGGTTTGACCTTTTATTTCTAGCTCTGTCGTTAGTCTTCAAGTGTGTTTAGAAGACCACTTTCCTTAAGATGTTTGGGGAAGGAGTAGTGCTAAGGAGATAAAAAGTGCCACAGATTGAGCCACACACTGTCCAGCTGTCCACTGTCCTTTTTCTACTGACGCACATATCCATGTGAACACACACCAAACAGAAAACAAGGGGGCCTTACCGGTCATGCTTCAAACACTGCCAATGTGCCTTCATAAGCTTTAAAGAAAGCTTCAATACCACTGTGCTTCAAAGATCAACAATGGCATTTTCCAGCGTGGGGTTTCTGTGAGTGGAGGTCTGTCTCATAAATCTTCTCTCTTCCTTATTCACTTTCTTTTACCATTAATCGTGTTCACAACTTTCCATTCTAATCATGAAAATGATTTATTTCCTCTTATTAGTTCTTTCCCCCTGTGTTTTTTTTCCTCAGATACAACGTGTGTTTCAATAAACACTCGCATATACTTGTCTGCGAGTATGTGTGGGTCACCACATACTGAGTACCCCCCCCCTCACTGAAAACCACAAAAAATGTGGCAAGAAATCTATGTAGACCCAGATCATAAATATTCAGCGGTGCAGGTCTGATCTCTCTCTCTCTCTGCAGCGTGTCTTTTTTTGGTGAGTGAAACCAGCTGTCTTCCTGAAGAAGCACCGCTCTCCCTGGAGCTGACAATATCCGTGACACTGACCACGCCTCCACTCATCCAGCCGCCTGTCGTCCCTCCATCTCTTTATCTTTTCATTTTTGCAGTTGCTTAGAAAATAATATATCATCCATCCAAGTTATTTTTTTCCGTCTAGTCTTCTCATCGCCTTCAGCCCACGAAATATTTGACCTCGCAAATAAGTGAATCACACCTATAATAAGACAATTCTCCAGACACAGACAGTGTCAAAGATCGCATGGCACTGCTGTTGCACATAACTCAGACTCAGTGTTCTCTTTTCTATTGGAGAAACAAACTTTATTGGGCTAGTGAGTGATTGAGAATGAGTGAGAAATAAGGGGTAATTTAAAACCAGTGTGGTCCATGATAGGAGCATTGTGCAGCACAAGCCTGCTCCTAATCCGCCCCTCAGCTTTGTGTTTGATTGGGTACTGTTGAAAATGGGGATGAGTCTGACTCTTCAAAGCCTGTAACATAAGAGGAATGTGTGTGTTTGCGTGCGTGTGCGTGTGTGTGTGTTAAGATGATCACAAAAAGCAGATTGTGTGCAGACGGACAAACAGAAACTACAACCATAATTTTTGCATAAGCTCCTTTTCTGAGTTGACTCATTTATTCTGGCACGTTTCAAAAGTTTTAATGAAGAGTTACACTTTTTGGATTCAGGTTTGACTGACAGTTTTTACGTCTCAATGTGAGCACCAGCGCACTGAACTGTGTATAAACACGCTGTGTTGTGATTGGCTAAGAGTGCCCCGTCTGTCTGTGGTGGGATAGTTTAAGATTGGGCATGGGGGCAGGCATTTTTTTTAATACAGAAATTAACTAATGTTGAAGAGGGTGACTCTCTTTGGTTCCTTTTTAAAAGATAGGTAAGTTGGACAAAATAGCAGGAGAAGAAAGAAATGATTCATCTGCCAGATTTCACTGGCCAATGAATACATTTTGCAAGATACTGTATATACTTTATTAAGTATTAGCCACTTCATAATATTAGTAACCTACAAAGTACATTATAAGACAACTTGCATTTTGAGTTCTCTTGAACCATAAGAAAGCAAGTCTCCCAACAAAGCCTTAAAAAAAATTAAAATCCTTCTTAGAGCATTTTCTCAAATTTGCCACTTTTTCTCTCTTCGTTATTCCATGCCATGTTTCTCACTCATAAAATAGTTGGATTTTGTAAGAATGTTCCTCTTTTCCTTTGGGCCCAAGCTGTCTTTGAGCTGGACACCCCAGGCTACACTGCAGCGTACTGCGTTAGGTTGGTCCGATCTACTTCAGGCTCCATCTGTTGGCATTTAGCACCGTCTTCCCCGCCTCTGTGCTGATCTCCGGTCTATATTAACTGCTCTAATTTGTCTGCCAAAGCCCACTCTGATTGCTTCCATGTGACGTTATGTGAAAGGTGAGAGATGCCTGCTTATCTGTGAGGACAGATAGAAACTTTTAACAGTGAGAAAATAATAAAAATGTGGTTTAGGGTGGGGGGTGGGGGGGGGGG